>NW_006399923.1:711487-715423 GCF_000299155.1 Elephantulus edwardii | reverse complement strand
GCATAACGCTGATTGTTGATAAATCATCCACCAATCTTGACCCCACATTTCTCCTCATAGAGCCCAGCCTCCCGGATAATCTGTTCTGCATACAGATTGAAAAGGTATGGAGATAGGATGCATCCCTGGCGTACACCCTTCCCAATTTTGAACCATGCAGTCTTCCCTTGCTCTGTTCTGACGACTGCCCCCTGGTCCAAGCATAGGTTTCGCATTAGAATGATCAAGTGTTCTGGGATTCCCATTCTTCACATAGTCAGCCACAGTTTTTTGTGATCCACACAGTCAAATGCCTTTGCATATTAAATGAAACACAGATAGACGTTCCTCTGGTATTCTCTGTTTTCAGCTAAAATCCATCTAACATCAGATACAATATCCCTAGTACCACTACCCCTTCTAAACCCAGCATGGACTTCTGGAAGTTCTTTGCTGATGTGCTGTTCCAGTCGTTTTTGGATAGTCTTCAGTAGAATCTTGCTTGCATGTGAAATCAATGATATTGTTCTGCAGTTTCCACACTCAGTTGGGTGGCCCTTCTTTGAGATGGGAACAAATATAGACCTCTTCCAGTCAGTGGGCCAAGTGGTTGTTCTCCAGATTTCTTGGCACAACTTGTTGATGTCATCCAATAATTCAGCTAGTTTTCTATCAGTGGTGTTCTATACATCAAACCTATTTTCAAGATTATTTTTAAATTCAGGTATGATAGAGGCTCAAAGTTGGATTTTGGTTCTTGTGAACTTGTTTCACTTTATTCAGCCTCAATTTGGACTTGTAATTTTGGTCTGTTCCACCTGGCTTGTTTTGGTATTTATGTGATGTTGAGTATCTCCCATTTTTTCTTCCACAGATGTAGTCAATCTGATTCCTATTCATTCTATCAAATAAAATCTATGTGTTATGTCATCATCCCTATTTTTTCAAAGAAGTATTTGTGATGCATAAATCATTAAACATAGAGAATTTAATAATTTTATTTCCTACTTCATTTCTGTCACCAAATCTGTACACTCTGGTGACCATTCCTTCTTTGTTGTTTCCAGTTTTACATTCCAGTCATCAATTATCCTTAACTTATGTTCATTGTATGTTAGGTCAATTTCAGACTGCAAATATTGTGAAATATCTTAAATTTATTCTTCGGCTTTATATGTTCATTCATATATTCGAATATTAGTCTTATTAACATATCTTATTAGTATCCATATGGATAGTATCGTATCACTCACAACACTGTACATCAAGGTAGAACTTACGTTTATCTTTTTAATTGTGAATGTGATATCACTCTTCCTCTGTTTCTCATTCATAGTATAGTATAGTGTAGTATATCTTGTGATTGTCTGATCAAAAATTATCTCAACTGGAAATTTCTAAGCAGAATAAATACAATGTCACATAAAATTTTTACAAGAAATTATAAGTAATATTTTTAACAATATTTCCAATACAAGAAACTACAGCTATGTAAATTAGTCAAAGAGAAAAAATTATCAATACACTATAAGATCTTTCTTTATGGCATGTACATTAAGATGTAGAAAAAAATAATTTTTGACGTTTTACTTTTACTCAGTCAAAAGTAGCATTGTAATAAGTGTAGAACTGATTTCAGTGAAAATCTATTTCTTTTTACCCCACAGCCATGTTTAATTGAAACTAACATTTAGGTAGATTTATCTATGACAAGTTCTAATACTCTATGCTTTTCATCAGCATTTTTCTCATCCCTGAAATCTATGTCAAGCTGTTGCATTGTGTGCTATACAGAGAAGAATAAAATGTGACATGAGTTAGCTTTATCCATAAAATTTTATCATAGTTTTTCTTTATCCTTTAATTTATGGTAGCTTGGCATGATGCTCTATGGGGAAGAAAGGGAAGAAATAGAGCAAGTAGGCAGTGGCTTTGCATTCAAACATACTTATGAATATACTTCTTTCAGTCAGATTTAAAAAGAATGATGTCCAACAGTTAAGGAAAAACAAGTGAAAGTTCCAGGTGGTTAACAATATAATGCCTCTCCTAAAGTAAGCTGCTATCAATCATTTCATTATTCTTATCCACAGCATGTATAAAACTTAACAATAAAATAATTGGGAACGTTGTATCAAGTAGAATTCTGATAAATCTCAATTACATTAGAATAAAAATATTTTTAAAAAATTATCCAGTTCAAGTAATAAATGTTTTTGTTGTTAAGTACCATCGAGTTTAATACACTCATAGTGACTCTATGCACAAATCTAATTCTGTTCCTATCCGGGGCCTTCCTCATCATCTATGACATACTTGAGCTCGTTGTAGCAGTAACTGTGTCAATTTATCTAGTGAAGAGTCTTCCTTTCTGTCAGCCTCCACCATTCAAAGCATGATGTCCCTCTCCCAAGTAATAGCCTCGCCTAACAACATGTCTAAAGTATGTGAGATGAATTGCTTAGTAGATTTTTGCAAATTACGAGTAAGATTTCTTGATGCTTTTCAATAAAGGACAATATAAAATATATCAAGTTATTATTAAAGTGTTTGAAACTGTAAAAGCACAAAGTATAATAAATTGTTGTTGGTGCCTGGAGTTGATAGCAACTCTGTATTCACTAGGTAACACCTTATTTCATCCTGCACCATCTGCACAATCTTTGATGTGTGTCTACACCCACAGTAACTATTCATTTTAAGTCCTCCTCCCCATCATTGACGTTTCATCTTTCTGGACAAGATGTCCATTTCTAACAATTGACACTCCTTAAAATCATTTCCAAATTATGGTAAGACAAAGTCTCACAAATTTTTTTTGTGAAGAGCACTCAACATTCACTCCTCTGAAACACGTGTTGGTTCCTTTGTCAGTCTATGACATATTCAATACTGCTCACAAAGATCATCATAATAGAAATACATCAGTTTTTCTTCAACCTCCCTTTTTCATTGTCTAAGTTTCACGTGCACATGAAGAGAGTGAGAACACAATGACTTGAATCAAGTGCAATTTGGCATCTTGGTCTTGAAATAGGCATCCTTGTTCTTATGCAATTTAAATAGGTCATTGACAAAAGATCTGCCCAATGTAACATACATTTGTTTTATTTTTTGACTACCATGATGATGATTGTATATCCAAGTCAAAAACCTTTGACAATATTCATATTTTACTGATCTTTTACTTTCTTCTGTATGAATTTCAAACTTTCTTCACTTTTTGCAAGCAAGAGTATATAATCTGAAAAAAGAATTAAAAGGATCATATCATCTGCGTCATGTAGGTTTTTGGTGGATATTGTTCCAATCCTGATACTGCATTCATCTTTATGTAGTCCAGCTTCTTGAATTATTTGCTCAGTATACATATTGAATAGGTATGAAGAAAGAATACAACTTTTTGCATAGTTTTCCTGATTTTAAACCATGCATTGTTCCCTTGTTCTGTTTGGACAACTGCTTCTTGTTTATGTAGAACTTTCACATAAAGTAACTTAAGCTTACAAGAATTGTAATTCTTCATAATGTTATTAATAATTAATTGTGATCCAAACAGTTGAAAGTTTTTTTCATAGCCAATACAAAGAAACTAAGCAACTCTGTTATTCTCTGCTTTCAAGTAAGATCCATTTGGTGTCATTGCTGATATTCCACACTATACAACCTCTTCTGGTATTAATTTGAATTTCTGGCAATTTCTTATCAACATACTTACTGTTCCACCCATTGTTTTTTGTTTTTTTTAACAATCTCCAATATGATTTTACTTGCATGTCATAGCAAATACATAGTTTGGTAATCTTCACATTCTGCTCGATCAACTTTTTTTGGAATGAGCATATACCTTAAGATGACAAGATTTTGGGAGGAGGGTGGAGAAAACAGTGCAACAATGAATGAATGAAAACTCAAAATCTCTGTAAATGTTCATTAAAACTAATAAAATTTAATAAT
>NW_006399923.1:707607-710732 GCF_000299155.1 Elephantulus edwardii | reverse complement strand
CTGGTGCAAATGCAAGCACTGCACTTTCTGCATCTTTTTTCTTGATAATGTCAACATTCCTGTTTCTGACTCTGAAACTACTCAATTTAAGCTTGATGGGATAACAAAATTGACCAACTCCTTTGTTAGTATTTTACACATCTTATTTTCATGTCCCTACTTAATTTTTTTCATATGAAACTTATACCATAGAACTTACAGACCAAGAAGCTTTTGTGTGAACAGAACAAGAAAACACTACATGGTTTAAAGTTAAGAAAGGTGTGCTTCTGGGTTATATCATCTTCCTAAATCCATTCACTTGATATACTGAACCAATTAGTTGAGAAGCTGGATTCTTTGAACAATAATATGGCATTAAGATTGGAGGAAAACTCATAGATAATTGATTTAATGAAAAAGATACAATAACTCTTGCTCAAAGTGAGGATGACTTGATTCACTTGCCGTAGAAGATGAAAGAATGCAGCCTTCAATATATATTGGATCTGACATAAAAAAACACAAAAATTATTGCCACTGTAAGAAAAGGCAACATCGTAATAGATACAGAAAAGGTTGAGACTGTCTTTGACTTCATCTTACTTGGTTCGACAACCAAAATCATTGATACTAAAGTCAGAAAATTAGGAGACATAGTATATTGAGAGGGTGTGCAGTTAGCATTCTTTCAAAAATTTACTTAGAGGCACTGATGCGAATTTGAGGATTAAGGTGTGCCTGATTAAGATGATGGTCTTTTCTATTATTTACTATATTACTAAGATCTGGATAAAAATATGGATGACAGAATTGATACCTTTGAAGTGTGGTGTTGCAAAAGAGAACTTAATATTCTATGGACTGCCAAAAGTACAAATAAAATGTCTTAGAAAAGGTGCAGCCAGAGTGATCCTTGGAGACAAAGATAACAAAGCTTTATCTCACATATTTTAGGCATGTTGCTCAAAGAGGCTATTCCTTGGAGAAAGGCATGCTTGAAAAGGTGGATGAATAACCAATGAAAGAAAAACTTTCAATCAGATAGATTAACACAATAACTTTAGCAATAGGCTCAAGTGTGTCAGAGATACTGAGGATGGCACAAAATAGGTCAATGTTCAAATCTGTTGTTCATACAGTCACTGAGTCATACTCAAATTGATGGCACCTAACAACAACAACCTCAAAAGACCTATTTACCTTATTTACATTATTGTCAAAATCCCTTTCATCAATCCCACAAACATGTTACATTTGTATATTCCTACCTAGACATGTGATGAAATATATATGTGCATATATATGTGTATTTTTCAAAATTTGCAGGTTTTTTCCAAAAATATAATACTTTGTTATATATAATGAAAGGAATAATTCTTTGTGACTGTAAATTAAAGAATGAGCAGAATTACAGAATGTTACTGCTCTTAACTAGTTGATAGTCCTTAATTTTTGTCTTAGAAATTAACGTAAACACAGAGAGAATATAGTTTCTTGATATTTAACAAAAACTTAGAAATGCCATTCCAGAAAGACAATCTTTCATTTTGTTCTGGAAAAAAAAATTTCTGTATTAAAATTATCAGAGAGGAAGATAACTGTACACCAACAACCTAAAAATCAGTGTAGAATATAATCTTTTTTTCTTGAAAGATTGTAACAAGGAAAATTTATCATTGTAAACTAAAACTGAGTAAAGAAGCCCTGATAGTACAATGGGTGAAGAACTATTTTTTATTTATTATTTTTTGTGTGTACCGTCAAATCGGATCTGAATGATACAGGAGGAGATTGGCCATCCTTCTCCAGCAGAGCATCTGGTGGATTTGAACCGCACATGTCTGGGATTGTGGTGCAGCTTCTTGCCACTAGGCCACCAGAGCTCTCTGGGGTGAAGAACTTTTGTTGACCCAAAACGTCAGCAGTAATATTTGAATTTACATACTCTCCTTTGCTCATTGTTCAGAAAGATGAGATCAGTTGTACTATCTTGTCTTTATGTCTGGGCCAATGAAACAAAGTTCAAATAAGTCAAACATTACATGAAACCATACTACAAAATTCCAAAGACCATTTAAAGAAATCACAATCATAAAATTTAGCCTCAAAACCTACAGTTAATAAGCTGATTATCTCATTTTATTCCTTTTATGATCTCATTCTTAATGACTGTCTTTCAAAAATGAATATTATGTTCATGCGTAAAGGTAAAGTGAATCAGTAATGATCTTAATGATAAAATGACTGCCTTTAATTACATTTTTATTTACTATTAACAAACAACATTTAAAATATTTTGCATTTCAATAACAATGTACACTTTACTAAAAATAAAAGACTATATTTCTACTAATCATAATTTTCTGTTACACTTTAAGATTGATTTTTGTTATTATTTTAAGATAAAGTAAAAATGTCATAGTGTGGAATTTTTAGGTGATGAAAATAGTCAATGTTCTTGGTTGCTAAGTGGAAGGTTAGAGGTAAAAGTACACCCTGAGACACTTTGGAAGAAACATATATAGGTCTATAATAAAATGAATCATTTTAAGAAATGAATATAAGTCTATTATAAAACAAGCCATTAAGAGTTACAGAGTACAGGTGAAGTCTCATACACACATAGTAGTATGTTGGAAATGACTTAAGGACAAATTATCTTTAAAATATTTGGTTGCTGGTTGTTGTTGTCATATATGTCACTGGGTCACCTACGACTCGTAATGACCCTACGTACAGCAGCTCTGAACCCCTATCCTGAGCCAGACTCATTGTCATACACACCTACTCTTATGACTCCAGTTACAGTGTCCTATCTATCTCATTCAGGGTCTTCCTTTCCTGTGCTGTGTCTCCACCTTTCCAAGAACAATGTTCTTCTCCAAGGACTGCTCCCTTCTGGCCACATGAACTAAGTTTCCTTCTTTTTTTCTTTTCTTTCAAATATTTCAGCTTCAGAAATATCTAAATTGTTCAATATACTTCATTATACTACTTTATTTTATGTCCTTGAGATAATTTCTAAAATCTTCTGTTTAATCCTTTAATTTCTTTCAAAATAGTTACTTTAGCTACATTATGTTCAAGAGTAAAATCTTACTTGCATGTGAAATTAGTGAGATTGTTCTGTAGTTTCCACATTC
>NW_006399923.1:702565-706022 GCF_000299155.1 Elephantulus edwardii | reverse complement strand
GGCACATGACCAGAAGCAATCAGTTCTTAGGCGAAAAACAAAAGAAAACAAAACAACAAAACATCAGCCTTAGAAGGATGGAGGAACAGTACAGGAGAGAGAGACCCTGAATAAGATAGATTGATTCGGTAACTGAAGTAATAGGGGTGCATGTGTCAGAGTCAGAGACTGGCTCAGGATAGGGCAAGCTTCAGAGCTGTTGTGCCTATGGTTATTGTGAGTTGCAGGTGACTAAACCACACATAACAACAACAGACATGAGGAAATTCTCAAAAACACTGACGATCAGAAGAATGCAAATCAAAACTACAATTAGATAACTTCTCACCCAAGTAACAGTAACAAAGTTTAACGGGATAGCAAGCAAGAAATGTTGGAGAGGATGTGGAGAGATTGGGTCTCTCATGCATTGCTGGTGGGATTGTAAAATGTTACAACCATTCTGGAAGGCAGTTTGTCACTTCCTTTAAAAAACTGAACATAGATAACTCATACATCCAAGAAATTCAGAGCTGACACAGAATGGAGATACTTATACCTATTTTCCTAGTTGTCTTAATCACAATAACAAGAAAATTAAAACAACCCAGATTCCCGTCAATAAATGAAAGATTGAGAAATTGTGGTACATTTAAACAATGGAATACTATGCAGCACTGAGAAATAATATTTTGGTAAAATATGACTGAAAATGGAAGTCCCCAGAAATCATTATGCTCAGTGAACTAACTCAGTTTCATAAGGAAAAATACTACATAAGGCCTCTATTGTAAAATTAAAAGGTGAGATGTGTATTAATGTCCAAAAGTGAAGGGAGGGGAAAGGGAGAAGGAGCTGGAAATAAAGGGTAGCATGGAAATCACTAGGATAGCAGAGTCTGATGGTTAAATTGGGCAAGAGGAAGGTGAAGAAATCGGAAATATTTAATAGCAACTTGAAGAGATGGCATAATAGGAGAGCTCTGGTGGCCTAGTGGCAAGAAGCTGCACTGCAATTCCAGAGGCACATGGTTCGAATCCACCAGATGCTCTGTTGGGAAAGGAGGAACAAGCTCTTCCTGTACCAGTCAGATCTGATTTGACGGTACACAGACACACACAAAAAAAATAATAAAATTTAAAAAAATGAGAAGGTGTAATAGTAACATATAAATGTAGATTCTAATGGTATATGAATAGTTCTATGACTTACAGTGTGGATAGAGAAGTATATAGAACACAATGAACATTAAAAATACAAGGTAAATGAACTATTAAAGGAAAATAAAAGAAAAGAGGAAAGAAAAGAAGAAAAAAGGAAAGGAAAAGGAAAAGGAAAGGAAAGGAGAAAAGAAAAGAAGAGAAGAAAAAGGGTATGAAGCATGGGTGGAAGAGGAAGAATGAGAAATTGTCACTAGGATATAGAGGTTGGTGGGGGAGACAGACTAGGGGAAGATTAGTGAGGTCTTGAAGAGAGAGTGTTATAAAGGGCATGAATGAGGGTAGTTAATTTTATGAAGTAAAGTGTATATGAGGGATTGTATGAGGCACAAAGTACATGGATAAAGTGCAGTGTGTAAGAGTGGTTACAGGCAAATTATTTTGAAAGAAATGGAGAAAAAGTGAACAAATGTATAGTAAATATGTACACTAGATATTGCAAATTTAGAAATCATGGAATTCCACCTTTGACCAATTATTAATTTGGAGTAAAAAAAGGGAAGTTCTGTCCTGGAAATAAGCTTGTTTAAAGTAGAATCTGATAGTTTGGTTTGGGCTTGGACAAGAGGAAGAAGAGTCTCATCTAGTGCTCTGAGAAGATTTACATGTGAATGGATTTGTGGATCACCATTGGGTTTTTTTAATTAGAGAGATTCACATTTTAAAGAAGGTCAAACCGAGAAAGGTGAGAAGGAAAAAGACACCCTTTATATAACTGTAAGGAGTTGTTTGGCTCTGAGACAAGGTAGAGTTGGAGCCCATCAGACCTCACCTCCAAGGCTGGAGTAGTCTCACTTTCAGAGATCACATGCTTTTACAGGAATGGAAGTGGAAGGAATACAATGGAGAAACAAGCTAAGCAGGGACACATTCCTTCAGTGAGGCTCACCTAGCATGCACAGATGTGTGGATGAGCAGGAAAGAATTGTCATGAGAATCAGGGAGTCTTAAGGACTCCTAATTCACTGACATGACTTGGTCTCATGTATCAGTCTCCTGATTCACACCGTTGCTCTCTAGTACTCTCAAGATGTCCTTGCCAACAAATTTTCCCAATGTAATTCATCTGTTGATTTCCTGGCTGCTGTTGGTATCCAAGAGTGTTTATTGTGTTGTGAAGCCAAGCAAACTAAAACTGTTAACAATCTCAATCTCTTTTCTGCTGACATGATGCTGCCAATTTGCCCAGTGTTATCTATTGGATAGGAGGGTGTGAAGTAGCTGGCTTGTATGATATCAAGCAAGAAGTTGTTGGTGGAATGATTGTAAGGGAGGGGAGGGGAATCCCACAAGATAAATGCTATTGTTGTTATGTGCTATTGAATTCCCTGTGACTCATAGTGACTCCACATAATAGCTCCGAAGTCTTCCCTGTCCTGAGCCAGTCTCACTGACTGACACACCTACCCCCAATAGCCCCAGTTACTGCATCAATACATCTCATCTGTAGTCATCCTCTCCTGTGTTGTCCTTCCAGCCTTCCTAGTATCATGTCCTTCTTGAAAAACTGATCCTTTCTGGCCATATGCCCGAAGTATGTGAGCTAGATCTTCAAAATCCTACCCTCCTAGGAGACACTTGGTTTCACCTTCTCCAAGACAGACTTATTTGTTTCCTTGGTAGTCCATGTTACGTTCAAAACTATTCTCCAGCACCACAACTTAAAGGCATCAATTCTTCTTCTGTCACCCTTACACATTGTCCAGCTTTCTGATGCATAGCAAGTAATTGTGAAGACCATAGTGAGGATCAGGTGCTCCTTAATCTCTAGACTGATTTCATTGCTTCTCAGTCAGTACTCTAGAGAAGTCCCAGACAGCACATTTTATCTATGTAATTAATCTTTTGAAATCCTGACTACTGACAATATTAATAAAGTATAATGTAAATGAGAGGCACTATGGAACATTATGTACTTGCACAAAACACAATGTATATGAATCATAAGCATTAATAATAAAAAAAGATGAAAACTTTCAAAAAATGATAAATAAGGAAGATTGTTGTGTCATTGTTATGTGCCATCGAGTTGCCTCAGATGCATAGCAGTAGTATGTACATTAGCTCTGAAACCTGCCCTATCCTGAGCCGATCTCATCATCTCCAACAAACCTAATCCAATTACTCCAGTCATTGAGTCATTCTCTCTCATCCTAAGTCTTCCTCTCCTACTCTGTCCCTCTACCCTTCCAAGCATGATGTCTCTCCCCAAGGACTGGTCCCTCCTGGCCACATGCACAATGTATGTGAGATGGATC
>NW_006399923.1:700636-701758 GCF_000299155.1 Elephantulus edwardii | reverse complement strand
ACAGTGGTGCTATGTAGTCTTTGTCTTATGTGACTGAGAAGGTTCTCAAACTAAGGTATATTCATACAATGAAATACTGCATAGCACTGAAAAATAATTATGTTGTAAACATTACACAACCTTGGGGACCCTGAAACATATCTTGTTGAGGGAGAATCTTTCTTTCCTTGATGTTGAGCTTCAATCCATATTGCAGGCTGCACTACTCTCCCTTCTTCATCAAATATCTTAGGTCCTCCTTAACTTCAACAAGCAAGGTTGTGTCATCTACATAAAGCAGGTTGTTGATGACTTTTCCTCCAATCCTGATGTCACATTTCTCCTCATAGATTTCAGCCTCCCATATGGTCTGTTCCATATATACATTGTAAATGTATGGATATAGGATTCATCCCTGGCATATACTTTTCCTAATTTTGAAGAATGTAATATTCTCTTATTCTGTTTTGATTACTGGTCCGAGTATAGATTTTGCATAAATTCAAATCACTGTGGAGAGCACCATGTTGAGACTTTAATATTAGATTAAAACATTTATTACTCTGTTCCCTGTATGTCTTTTAATGTGACAGATGAATATTCAATAACAATAGAAGTATGTAACTTTCCTTATGTACATAAATTTACTAAAGTCCTGTACTTTCAGCCAAGACCCATCTGACATCAACAATGAGATCTCTGGGGCCAGAGCCTCTTCTAAATCTTGCTTAAACATCTGGCATTTCACTATCTATGTACTGTACAAGTAATTTTTTAGAGATATTTAGCACTATTTTGCTTGCATGTGATATTAATGATATTGTTCAATAGTTTCTACAGGGTGTTGAATCACCTTTCTTGGAAATGGGAACAATTATGGACCTCTTCCAATCCATTGGCCACATAGCTGTCCTACAATTTTCCAGGCTGATTGGTGAACACATCCAAGCTATATCTGTTAATTGAAACAAGTGAATTCACATTCAATTGATTTCTGAGAACTTATTTTTTGTCAATACCTCAATGCAGCTTCCACTTTTTCCTTCATTACAATTGGTTCCTGCTCATATGATATTTCCTGAAATTTTTTCTGTGTCAGTAAGTTCTTTTTGGTAAGCAAATTCTGTATATTCCCTCTATCTT
>NW_006399923.1:696579-697990 GCF_000299155.1 Elephantulus edwardii | reverse complement strand
GCTCTACCAAATACTGTCCATCCTGGGTAACCATTATCACATGTGACACATCAGTGTCACAATGTTCAGCTTCACAGCAACCATGAGTTACCTCTGTATAGCAAATTCATCTGGCAAGTCCCCTCTGCTGACACCCACTTGGGACAAAAAGAAAGCCCTAAGAGCCCTGAGAATTTCATATGTGTCCCTCCTTAAGAATCAAGAGGCCATCCTAAGGTCCTGCTGGAACCGAGATTCACAGCACTCTAGTGCTCAGCCCTCAGCCTACAGGCATGACCAAACAATTCTGGCAAACCCAAATGCTGGTGAACAGCAAATTTTAGAGGTAGTAAATTCTCAGGAGAAGACTTTCTGTCTTTCTTTCATGAAGCAGATGAAGAAATTGAACCATATATATGCATTTGAGTTGGCAGCATAGCTCTTAACCACTATCCCGCCAGAGCATATAATTCTGCACTGTACAATTAAGGATAACTTGACATTAGAATATTAGTATAGTTGTAATTGAAGTAGTAAAACGTCTAAATATAAGAAAATATATTTGAATGTATATGCAGGAATGTAATAAAAAGATAATTAATACATAGTTTTCAGTTGTTGTCAATAATTGTACCATAAGTTGCACTATCAACCATGGCACATGATCTACATCCATCAACTTCTCTATCCACAAGTCGTACCATGGCAACTTCCTCCCACGGAATTGAGCATCCAGAGGGTCAGTTATGAGTTAGTTCTAATACAGAGATGCCTAACAACAAACGAAAACTCCATGTTTACTTGGATAGGTCCAAAGATTTAATGTTTTGGATGTAAGCATGTCTTGTGACACTTACATAATGATCTCTCAAATTTAACAATCTGATCAGTTTCAGAGGAATAAGTATCAGATACAAGTGAGATTCCCTGTTCTGACTTGTAATATTTTTACTTTTAAAAAATTTTAAAGGTGAGAGGAACAAAAAGAGTCAGGGACCTCAGTATTGCTGAGAGCTAAGCAAATCTTTTGGACCCAAGTTCCTCTGCAGAGAATCTCTTCAACATAGGAAAACGTCAAGACACAGGAGTTACCAGGAGATGACTGACTTTCAGATGTTGAAAGGAGAAAAGGACTCTCTAAACTCTAAGAAAATGGTTAGTAGCCTAAAGCTGGTAAAGAGCTCTTTGGTGGCATAGTTTGTACTGAATTGCAGTGCTAATACAAAAACAGTACCTGTCTGGAATTTCTAATCCACCGGAAGTGCAGTGGATAAAGTTAGAAAATAACCTTTGATGCAGTTTGCAGCCTCAGAAACGTGGAGGGTCAGCTATGAGATAGTTTCAACTCAACAACAAAGAGTTTTGCATCTAGAGCTGATTTTATTTAATATTATTAATTTTAAAATTATTTATTGGTCAAATATGTCCAGTA
>NW_006399923.1:693648-696479 GCF_000299155.1 Elephantulus edwardii | reverse complement strand
TATTGTGGATATGTGTCATCGAGTCGCTTGTGACTCATAATGACCCTATGTACAAGAGCCTAAATGCCGTTCTATCCAGTGCCAATCTTGCTGTCTCAAACACACTCATTGCCACCACTCCACTCACAGAATGGATCCATCTCATCGAGGGTCTTCCTCTCCTGCGCAGTCCCTCCACTCTCCAAAACATAATGTCCCACTCCAAGGACCAGTCCTTCCTTGCAATATGCCCAAATTATGTCAGACGAAGCTTCAGAATCCTTGACTCCAGGGAGCATTCTGGCTTCAACCTCTCCAGGAAAATCTGATTGTTCTCCTAGTAGTCCACGGTATATTCAACACTCTTCTGCTGCACTACAGCTCAAAGGCATCGATTTTTTCTATCATCCCTATCCATTGTCCAACTCTCCAATGCATAGCACATAGCACATAATTGCAGAGACTATAGCCTGGATCAGGCGCACCTTAGTCTCCAGCCTAACGTCATTGCTCTTCAGTACTCTTAAGAGGTCCCTCACACCTGGCTTTCCCAAATGCAATTCGTCTCTTGATTTCCTGGTTGCTGTTACCAAGAGTGTTGACCATGGGGCCAAGTAAACTAAAACCGTTAACTATCTCAATCTCTTCGCCATCCATACTTATGAAGCCAATTGGCCCAGTTGTTAGAATCTTTGTTTTCTTGATGTTGAGCTTCAATCCAATTGAAGGCTGTAATCTTCGACCTTCTGCAGCAAGCCCTTCAGGTCTTCCTCAGTTTCAGCATTCAGGGTTGTGTCATCTACATAATGCAGGTTGTTGATGATTCTTCCACCAATCCTGATGCCACATTCCTCCTCATACAGACCAGTGTATTGGATGATCTTTTCTGCATACAGATTGAAAAAGTATGGAGACAGGATACATCCCTGACATACCCCCTTCTTGATTTTGAACCATGTAGTGTCTCTCTGTTCTGACGACTGCCTCTTGGTCCAAAGATAGGTTTCTCATTAGCACAATCAAGTGTTCTGGGACTCCCATTCTTCTCAGAGTCAGCATAGCTTGTTGTGATCCACACAGACAAAAGCCTTTGCATAGTCAATGAAGCACACACACACACACACACACACACACACACACACACACACATATATATTCTTCTGGTATGCCAAGATCCATCTAACATTGGCTATAATATCCTTAGTTAAGTTTATAATAAATTTTAATACATAAGGTGTGCCTGATTCAGGCTATAGTCTTTGCAATTACATGCTATGTATCAGACAGTGAATAGGGATGCTAGAAGAGAATTGATGCCTTTGAGCTGTGGTGCTGGAGAAGAGTGTTGAATATACCATGGACTCCTAGGAGAACAAACAGGTTTGTCCTGAAGAGGGTGAAGCCAGAATATTCCCTGGAGCCAAGGATTCTGAAGCTTCGTCTGACATACTTTGGGCAGGTTGCAAGGAGGGACTGGTCCTTAGAGAGGGATATCATGTTTGAGAGAATGGAGGGATGGCACAGGAGAGGAAGACCCTCGATGAGATGGATCGATTCTGTGAGTGGAGTGGTGAGAATGAATGTATTTGAGATGGCGAGGTTGGCACAGGATAGAATGGCATTTAGGGCTCTTGTACATAGGGTCGCTATGAGACGCAAACAACTCAATGACACATAACAACAATAACAACAACAACTAACTTATTATTTGAATGTGTAAAATAGTGTGTGAATGTTAGCTTCATAAGAGGAAAGAACATTCATCAACCACAGAGTGGATTCCAATCAGATCAGACATGCTGGATGCACACATATGTGCTCTAGGATCTTAAGCCTTTCTTAATTCTTAAAAATATCTAAAGCCAACGGCCTCCCCTAAATCTTTCACTACCTCCCTATTGAGTTTAATAATTTTTTGAGATTGTTACAGTGAGCTAACAGACAATACTTAAGTTTATTGAGTTTACTAGGGAAATCCTGCTAAAACTCAGTTTTGAGAACACAGAATCATAACTGTGCCATAAGTCCCTCTCTTTAATTCTTACCTTCATAGTCCAATCTCTGATCTGCTTGACCAAGTGTTACAAAACTCTTTTTCCCCATTATGTATGGGGAACATCACACTCAGTCAATAAGATATGGTTTAAAGGTGATCAATTCTACTTCTATGTATTGGAAAACAGGCCAATAGCTATTTCAAGAGAACAAACTTACTACAGGAACTTAGTTTTTCTTATTCTATGGCCAGGAGCTCACAGTTATGTTTCAAATTGGGGTTTTTTTTTGGTACTTCTACGGCCACTAGATTATGTCCTACTGTTTTCTTGGCTTTTCTGTTCTCTCTCTTGATTTTGCCCAGAGCTACCAGTTCCAAATAACATAATGCATTCTCTGGTTCTTTCTTAATCCTTTTTTATTCCTCTGGGCCAGCTCATTTAAAGCCTGTTTGGATGCAAAACTCACCAATCCATAATAATATTCCAATAATCTTATTTACAAAGTTCTATATAAAGTACTATTTACCTTATATACATAGTAGCTGGTTATCTAATCCTTGTGGTGGGCTACCGATATATTTGCACAGTGCTGCTTAACCATGTGGTGAAAGTCACAAAGACAATGGTTAGAAAAGTCAAATTATGTAACTCAAATTTGTAAGTCAAATTATGCACTAAAAGTACTGAAGTTAACCACAAAGAAGAAGTGTTGGCTTGAAAATATGGTATTTGTGACAGAAATGATGCCTTAGGTTACTTGAAATAAATTTGTAGGATCAAGTATATATTAGTTGCAAATACCTTTTGAAATAATATGTTGTTGTTGTTATGTGCCGTCGAGTCGCTTGCGACTCA
>NW_006399923.1:685886-693548 GCF_000299155.1 Elephantulus edwardii | reverse complement strand
TTTTTTTTTTTACCTTTTGCTTTCTTAATAGATGATACCCTTGATATCATCTCATAACTCATCTGTTAATTTACTACTGGTGTTCAGTGCTTCAAACCTATTCTTAAGATGATCTTGAAATTCATATGTAACAGATTCAAGACCACATATTGGTTCCTGTGGACTGATTTTCATTTTCTTTAGCCTCATTTTGAACTTGTATAAGAGTAATTGAGGGTCTGACCCACAGTCTGCCCCTGACCCAGTTTTGACTGCCAATATTGAGCTTCTTTCCAAAAGTTCAAATGGAAACTACAGAAACTGTAAAATTAACAATGCATTACTATTACATTGTATTCACACAGATTACATAGTATGTGCCTCTCTGCCCCCAAGCAAAAAAGATAAAGTAGCCATTTCTCACAATGACATTTTAAAAAAGAAAACAAAGGAATACAATGTCTTCAACTCTTTGAAATTTCCTTTCCTTGAAGTAGAATCAGAATTTGTATTCCTGTTCAAATGAATTATTAGAGAGCTGTTTTCAAGGAGAAAGCCATCAAAACATGAACAAAGAAGAATATACACACAATGGATATGAAACAAGAAAGTTAAATCAAACCTGTCCTCAAACCTATGATATGAGAATTTACGGAAAAATGTGGTACTCAGCATAAAAGGTAGCTTCTTTATACTACATGGTGCCACCCAGCCATTGTCTTATTTCAGAGAATAGTGGGAGTGATTCCAGGGTAATTTTCATAAAAATATCTCCAACCCTCCATAGTCAAATTTCCCAAGAATTTAGCAGGTGTGTACTATTAACCAAATTGTTTGCAGCAGCTGGATAATAGGTAAATTCTGTGGACCCCATAGCACCTGCTATAACTGACTTTGCCACTATGCTTTTAGTATTCAAGATAGAGAACAATGCCAGAATCTATCTCACCTTTCTTGGAAATGAAACAAACATAAAAGTAAACAACATAAGAACCCAAACGAACAATATGTAATGTCATAAAAACTGAAATTACAATTTTTGAAAAGGAATCAGAGTTTTCATTTGTGCTAAGGAAATACAGTCCAATAAACAGCATTTTTTCCCAAGATACTTTAATACAAGAATAGAGGTACAGTGATGGCAAACATATAAGGAAAACTTAAGAGAATAGACAAAACAGTTTTTAAATGAAAAGCATTAAAATGCTTCTGTATAGATGAGCCTGGATCAGGAGGTGTCTCAGAGGACCCCATACCACGTAGGTATGAATAGCTACATCTCCCAGAAGCCTGCAGGTCAAGCACATCTTCAAATCATGGGGACCTCAGGCCAGGAAGACAGCATTATATACCAAATCTTCAACCTCCCCTGGTAAACTGTTGTAGTATGAATGGAGGAGAAGATGCCCTAAGGCACAAGAAGTCAATCCTAGAGCAAAAGTTCAAAACTCCTGAAGTCAAGAGATACTGCCCACAGACAAAGAAACTGGCAGCATCTTGAGGAGCTAGGAATCACAGAAGCCCAGAAAGTTTGACATATAGGCCATCACATCAAGGGCTGGAGAGGGGAGATCATTGTTGAAAGGAGTAGATGGTAGTAGATGTAAATGGTGGTGGAGCAGGGAAAGGAATGGCTCAAAACACACCTGACAAGGGTGGGGACAGCACAGAATCTACTGACTTTTTTCTACTACTGGGAAATATCTATAATCTGCTTTTCTCTGTTAAATGCTTGTCTGTCATATAATGTTCCGAGCAATCCAATTAAGACAGATTAGGAAGAAGGATTGGCCATCCTCTTTCAAAAGAGCAGGACTTGGAAAACCCTATGTACAACAGAGCACACATAGAGTAGCAAATAGGGCAACCGAGGCTGAGACCTCGAGCATGTAAACACATTGGAGGAGGAATAGCTGTAAGTAGACAGTAATGATTAGAAAATGGAATGTAAGAACCATGAATGTAGAAAAATTGGTTTTTGTTAAAAAAGGAATGCAACACATAATTATTGGCATACTAGAATTGGTGAAATGAGATGGACTGACATGGGACATTTTGAGTCAGAGGATCATATGATCTACTATGCTGGAGAAGAAAAGGTGAAGAAAAATAGAGTTGCTTTCATGGGTAGTAAACTAATTTCTAGATGTATCATGAAATGCAATGCTGTGAGTGACAGGAAAATATCCATACAAGGAAGTTCAGTGAATACCACCATTATTCAAGTATAAACATCAACAACCAGAGCCAAAAGGAGGAAATAGAAGATTTCTACCAACTTTTACAGTCAGAGATTGATCAAATATGCAATCAAGGTGCATTAATAATAAAAGATGACTAGAATGCAAAAGTTTGGAATATAGAAGGAGGAAAATATGGACTTGCTGACAGAAATGAAGCAGGAGATAGAATGGTAGAATTTTGCACAAACAACTACTTATGCATTGCAAATACATTTCATAAGAAACACAAACACAGGCTATGCACATGGATATCACCTGATGGTATGCATAGAAATCAGATCGATTATATCTGTGGAAAGAATTGCTGGAAAAGCTCAATATCAGCTGTGAAAAATAGGCTAGGTGCTGATTGTAGGACAAACCACCAACTACATATATAGCTCTATCTCTATCATCTATATCTATATCTATATACAAGTTTAAGCTGAAGCTGAGGAAAATTAAATCAATTCCACAGGAACCAAAATTTGACCTTGAGTCGATCCCACCTGAGTTTCAGAACTATCTCATGAGCCTTGGACATTAATGAGCGAATACCAGATGAGTTGTGGGAGGATATCAAGAATATCATCCATAAAGAATGCAAAAGGTCATTACAAAGCCAGAGGAGGAAGAAAAACCAAGATGGATGTCAGAAGAAACTCTAACTATTGTACTGGAGTGCTGAGAAGCCAAAGCAAAGGGAAGAAATCAAGATATTAAGGTGTTGAATCTAAGATTTCCAGAGGGCGGTGCAGAAAGAGAAAGTATTACAATGGAATGTGCAAGGAACTAGAATCAGAAAATCAAAAGGGCCAAGCTTGCTCAGCATTTCTTAAGCTGAAGGAACTGAAAACAAATTCAAACCTCAAGTTGCAATACTTAAGGATGCTTTGGGCAGAATATTAAATCATCCAGGAAGTAGTAAAAGAAGATGGATAGAGTATACAGAGTATTGTACCAAACGGAATTGATGGACACAGAAGAATTTCATGAAACAACATATAAACAAGAGCCTGTTGTGATCAAGGAAGAAGTTCAAGCTGTTCTGAAAGAATTTGCAAAAAACAAGGACCCAGCAATTGATAGTGAACTGATTGACATATTTTCAACAAACAGACACTGCCCTGGATGTGCTCACCAAGTTCTGTCAGGAAATCTGGAAGACAACTGCCTGGCCTACTGACTGGAAGAGATCTGTATTTGTTCTCATTCCTAGTAAGAAAGGTGATCTGACAGAGTATAGAAATTATTATACAATATCATTGATTTCAAATGCAAGCAAGATTCTACTGAAGATTATCCAAAAATGAATGGAACAGCACATCAGCAGAGAACTGCCTGAAGTGCAGGCTGAGTTTAGAAGAAGCCGTTACACTAGGGATAATATAGCTAATGTCTGATGGATCTTGGATGAAAGCAGAGAGTACCAGAGGAATGTCTCTGTGTTTCATGACTATGCAAAGGCATTTGACTATGTGGATCACAACAAACTGTGGCTGACTATGAGAAGAATGGGATTCCCAGAATGCTTGATCGTGCTTATGCAAAACCTATATTTGCACCAAGAGGCAGTCATCAGAACAGAGCAAAAAAAGACTGCATAGTTCAAAATTGGGATGTGTGTGTGTCCAGGATGTGTCCTATTTCCATATCTTTTCAAACTATATTTGGAACAGATTATCTGGGAGGTTGACTCATCAATAGTCTGAATTATGCATGCAGATGACAGAACCCTGCTTGCTGAAACTGAGGAAGTCAAGGATTGAAGCTTTCAGTATGGATTAAAGCTCTATATCAAGTAAACAAAGATTTTCACCACTGGGCTGATTGGCAGCATCATGTTAGATGATGAAGAGATTGAGGTTGTTGACAACTTCAGTTTGCTTAGCTCTACAATCAGCACACTTGGTACCAGCAGCCAGGATATTAAAAGATGAATTGCATTGGGAAAGTCTGCTGTCAGAGAACTCTCAAAGTACTGAAGAGCAACAATCTCAGCCTGGAGACTACAGTGTGCCTGATAGAGGGAGGCCATGATCTTTGCAATTACTTGCTATGCATCAGAGAGCTGGACAATGATTAGGGATGATAAGAGAGTTGATGCCTTTGCACTGTGGTGACAGAGAAGAGTACTGAGTTTTCAGAGGCTAAATATCATGGAAGTAGATGGAAGAGATTATCCCCCACAGAGCAGAAAGTGGATTCAAATTGCCAAAGAGGTGCCCACTTTGGATTAACAGCTAAACTTTGTAAGTACTCTTTGTAAGAGTTATCTTTACACAGAATATTAAGGCCATGTATGCTATCAGAAAAATATACTCTTGTATATATGCTTATACCCAGATATAAATGAGGCTCTAATGGATCAAACATAATGAAACAATGTCAACATTTCCCTTAGTACTTTCATAAGTTTTAGACAGTTACTGTTGTGTATGGTCAAGTCAGAATTGACCCACAGTTGATCCTCTAGTAGATTTTCTAGATTAACATTTTTTTTCTAGATTTTCTAGATTGCTCTATACACTCTTGAGAGGTCCTTAATAGCAAATTTTCCCAATGCAACCTGTCTTTTGATTTCTTGATGGAGTCAAAGGTATTGATTGTTCATCTGAGCAAAAAGAAATCATTAACAATCTCAATCTTTTCTCCATTTATCCGGATGCCGCTTACTGGCTTGGTGGTGAAAATATCTTTGTTTTTTTTGATATTGAGATGCATATTGAAGGCTTAAGTCCTAGACCTAATGCAGCAAATGCTTCTCCCTCAGTTTCGGTGAACAACATTGTGTCATCAGCATAACTCAGGTTATTGAAGAGACTTTCTCCAATCCTGACAACATATAGTCTAAACTCTCTAATGATCTTTTCTGCATAAATACTGAAAAGGTATGGAGGAAAGACACATCCCTGATATACTTTTATTTTGAACCATGCAGTGTTCCCTTGCTTGACAGGAGAGAGATTAATTGAGTCAGTGATTGGAGCAATGGGATTAGGTTTATCAGAGACAGAGATTGTCTCAGGATAGGGCAGCTTTCAGAGCTAATGGTCCCCATGAGTTGCAAGTGATTCTGTGACACATAATACCAACAACAAACATAACCCAGTTATGCTCATGAAACTTGTTAGTTAAATTCCATGTGGCAGTTCTTTAATTTCTGTCTTTATGTCACTATGTTTTGAGAAAATACTTTGTTATTTCAGGGCTTCTTTAATTTTTTTAGGTCTTGCTTTATGTCCTAATATGTGATAGATTCTGGAGAATGTATTTTGTATATTTGAGAATAAAATAAATATAAATTTTATCTGGTGAAATATCATGAATACATCTATAATGTTGCATTGTCTAATAACATATCTTTTAGTTCTTTTGCATTTTTGTTGAATTTCTTTTGTCACCTCTTGTTTGGTGACAGTAATATGTTAAATATTTGGTTTTTTCTTCTGTTAAGTTTAACAATGGTTTGTATATTTTATTAAAACCATTCTAAGAACCAGGTCTTGATTTTTTTTTATAGTTTCAATTATTTTTCTTTTTTTATCTCAGTATTTGTACTTACAAATTCCTTTCTTTTAGAAGGACTTGAGCATTTGATTATTTTTGTATATCAGTATTTGGCCTTACAGTTTTCTTTATTCATGGACTGCTAGGAGAACAGACATGTTTTTTCTAGAGTGTAAGCCCAGACCTCAGAGAGGGCTGTCATGTTTGGGAGGGTGGGGGGATAGCACAAGAGAGGAAGACCCTCAATGAGATGGATTGATTCAGTGACTGGGGTAAAGGGAGTAGGTGTGTCAGAGACAATTATATTGCCACAGGATATAACAGGGTTTAGAGCAGTTGTACAAAGGGTTGCTAGGAGTCGCAGGCTACTCGACAGCACATTACAACAACTTGTTGAACTCTCAAATAGCTATTGTAGAATTATACTCTGTCCTGTGATAATTTTTCTCTTTCTTGTTTCTAGTTACTTATGATTTCAACTCTTTCTTTCAATATTTGTGATTTTTTTCAGTACCAGTTCTTAGAATTCCATGTCAGTAGTATAGTATAGTATAGTATAGTATAGTATAGTATAGTATAGTACAGTACAGTATAGTATAGTATAGTGTAGTGTAGAGCTGAATAGAGTGTAGAGTGTAGTATAGTAGTATTGTTATATGCCATCAAGTTGACTATACTGTTAGTGATCCAATGGAAAATTGATCTGAACCTGCCATATTGTGTGCCTTCTCATCATCTTCAGTGTATTTGAATTCATTTGTACAGTCATCATGTAAATCCTTCTTAGTAAAATTCTTCCATTCTTATCCAGACACTCTGTCTTTCCATGCATGATATCCTTCTCCAACAACTAACTCCTCCTAACTGCATGCTCAAAATATCTGACAGAAAGTTTTAAAATCCTGGCTTCCAAGGGGAACTCTGGTCACAATTCTTCAATACATATTTTTTCTTTTTTCTTTTGACAGTCCATGGCACTTTCAGTACTCTTCTCTAGTATTTCAATTAAAATATATAAATTCTTAAATTTTAAGCTGATATTGTTGCTCTTTAGCACATTGGAAAGGCCCCTTAACACTAGATTACATTATTTTTTTATTATTAACTGCTGATATTAAAGATGTTGATTATGGGTCCAAGTAAGATAAAATTATTGACAATTTTAATCTTTTCTTTACCACGATATAGACTATTGATACAATCTTGAGGATTTTTGCTCTCATAATGTTGAGCTGTAAACCATATTGAAAGCTGTAGTGTCTTATCTTCTGAAGCAAGCACTTCAACTTCTGTTTACCTTTAGCTATGCTAGTATATTGTTAGGTGCTAGTAAAGTGAGTAGGACTCCTAGTGACCCTATGAACAAGTGACCTGAACTCTTATGCTGTACCATCCTCACAATCTTAATCAAGACCATTTCCACAGTCACTGTGTCAACCCACCGGTTGAGGGTCTTCCTCTCTTTTCCAAACTCTCGACCTTACCAAACATCCTTCTTTAAGGAATAATCTCTGCGGTAACATGTCCAAAGTATGTTAGATAAAGCTTTATTAAGACATATCTCTTTCTTTTTAAATTTATTTATTTTTCATTTCAATGAACATCTACAGAGATTTTGGAATTCCATTCATTCATTGTTGCACCCTTCTCCCCACCCCCAAAAAGAGACATATCTCTTTGTTCTTTTGATAGTGATACTCAGCACTCTTTTCTAACACATCCTTAGTCATTTCCTAGCTCTTAGATGCATATCAAGTGACTGAAAAGATCATGGTCTGAATCAGATTCACCTCAAACTGACATCATGGTTCCTGACTAATTTGGACAGGTTCCTGGCTACAGACTTTTTCAGTGCAATATATCCCTTGATCTCCTTACTGCTGATATTATGTGTATGAATTGTGACCATAACAAACTGTGGCTGACTCTGAGAAGAATGGGAATCCCAGAA
>NW_006399923.1:654810-677048 GCF_000299155.1 Elephantulus edwardii | reverse complement strand
TCCAGGACAAATCTATTTGTTTTCCTAGCAGTCCATGGTATTCTCAATACTCTTCTCCAGCACCACAGCTCAAAGGCATCAATTCTCCTTCTTTCCTCCTTGGTCATTATCCAACACTCTGATGCATAACAAGTGATTGCGAAGACCATGGCCTGTATCAAACACACCTTAGTCTCCAGAGAGACAATATATAATAACTCAATAATTCCAGTTGCATGGGAAGATTGTACCATGTGTAAAGAATACCAATAAAGAATGAATGTCATTGAGTTATGATGTTGATAATGAATCAACTCAAAAGTAATTAACAACAAATACTTGGAGAAAAATGTGTATTTTAAAGTTACTCACTTGTAATAATTTTTTTATAGCAGCACTACACAACTAAGAAATTTTCTATTAAAATATCAGGAATCTGTGATAATATGTACTGAGATTAGAAACAATTTACATATCTAAATGGAGGCACTATAATGGAAGCATGATAAATAATTTCTTTAAATTTTTATCATTCAGTCCAAATATTTTTTCTGATATTTTAATTCTGATACTAGTTTAGACTAGAATAATTTAATAATTCTTTCAGTACAGTGATTGTATGACTTTTGAAGTGTGATATTGCTTTTGAAGTAGAAATCTTTTCATATGCCTATTTATTAAAACTAAGACAAATACATAATTATTATAGAGAAGGGCTATGTTTTCCTTTCGTTTTAGAGAGTAGCTATACCTGAATGAAACACACTATCTTTGACAATATTATTCTTCATACCAACCTAGTACTCAGTCACTTTGATTTATTGCACTTTTATTGCTTATTCACTTTAAATTGCATTTTATTGTTTTTCTCTTGAACAGTATTAGTGTCATTATCATGAATAAGTTTCTCACATCAAAATGTACATACCTGCTGTTTTCCATATGTCTTCCTCATCCTTTCACCTTGCTGAGGCACTTGAGAAAACATACTAAAAATATTCATTTAAATATTTCTTACTGCTGCAAATATTAAAAATGTTATATAGAGCTTGTATAAATAATCTACCTTTTCCTTTTAATTTTTTATATTAAATAATATAAAAATAATTGAATATGAAATTTTCGACAGGATATATACAAACAACACTCAAATTGATGTTGTGACTGTTGTTGCTGCCAGGTCCCATCAAGTTGACTGTGACTCATAGTGATCCTAAAATAGATCTGAAACTTACCCTATCCTGTGTTATCTCAGCAATCTCTGTCCCAAATTGATTGACAGAAATACAATTATGACTTTAAATACATGAAGTTTAATATTATTAAAATTTACATAAACATACATTTATTGTTATTATTTGTTTTTAACATTTTTATTTTGACATATCTATACATAAAAAATAAGTAAAAAATAGTGCAGAACTGTACACTGTACTCATGATCTTATTTCCTTTAGTGCTAGCATTTTACATTATTATAGTATATTATTCAATACTCATTTTCAGTTTGTCATACTGAAATGTCTTACTTGGTGTTATGAAACTGGAGGCTATTACACTAATATTTCTTACAATAGAAGGACAATATATGGTATCTAGATGACAGTAGAGGTTCCACATTTTGAAAGACCTGAAAAAGGAATTTATAAATTTAATCTGGAAAACACACCTAAAGAAAATATTGTGAATAACAGCTGTAAATTATCTGATCTAAAGCCAGAAGATGAGCCACTTATGTTGGCAAAAGACCTCTTTAAAGTTTTATGAGGCTAAGATGTCACTTTGATGACTAAGTTGCTCCTGTCAAGCATGGTTATTTCGATCACCTAATATGCATTTAAAAGTTGGATAATGAAAGAGGAAAAAATATCTTATTCCAACTATAGGGTTGGTGAAAAATAGTGAATATAAAATAGAATATGGTGAAAGCATATATGTCAGTGTTGGAAGTAAAACAAACAAAATAAAAGGGGAAAAGGATAATGAGACTTAGTTTTGCTGACCTTAGATACATGCTCAAGGCAAATAATTTAACAAATTCTTAGGAACTTATATAAGGAAGCATAAGGAAGTTATATTTGATAAAGGGTCAATGAAATCAGGGGAAATACTCAACTAGATGGATTGACTTAATCACCACAACAGTACAACACTAAGAAGAATTAGATGGACCCTGGACACATTTCATCTAGGAAATGTTACTATTAAAAATAAAATATATTCTGTGTATTATAATAAATTATTTAATCAAGAGAGCTTATTAAGAAATAATTGTTGTGTTAGCTGCTGTTGAGTAGACTTTGATTGATAGCAATTCTATGAACCACAGATCAGAATTTTACTTTATTCTGTGTCATTTTTACAATCTCTACCATGTTTCAATCACTGTGCCAATCCATCTCCTTGAGGGTTATCCTATTTGCTGATCCTGTATCTTTTGCAGTATGCTATATTTTCCTAAGGATATTGTCCATAGAAAACAGTATGATTTATAGATGTTATTTGTAACAGAATAAAAATGAACACTGAATTTAGGAAAGAAAAGGTATTTTAAGGATATGAACAAAGCAAATTTCAGAGTCTCTCTGACTTTCATTTTTTATCTTTTCCTTATTTTTAATGACTTTTTGCTTTATTTATGTATTGTTGTTCTTGTTATGTGCCATTGAGTCGCTTGCAACTCATAGCGATGCTCTGGACAACAGCCCTAAACTCTGCTCTGTCCTGTGTCAATCACACTGCCTCTGACACTCCCATCTCGATTATCCCAGTAACTGAATCAATCCACCTCATAGAGGGCCTTCCCCTCCTGCGCTGTTCTTCCATCCTACCAAGCATGATGTTCCTCTCCAAAGACTGGTCCCTCCTTACAACATGTCCAAAGTACAGTAAATACATGGAGCCTCAGAATCCTTGCCTCCAGGCAGCCACCCAGATTAACTCTTTCTAGGATGAATCTGTTTTCCCAGGAGTCCATGGTACCCTCAATACTCTTCTCCAGCACCACTGTTCAAAGACATCAATTCTCCTTCTATCTTCCTTAGTCACTGTCCAACTCTCTGATGCATAAAAAGTGATCACAAAGACCATGGCCTATATCAGATGCACCTTAGTCCCCAGAGAGACAACATTGCTCTTCAATACTTTGGAAAGATCCCTAACAGCAGACTTTCCCATTGCAATATGCCTTTTAATTTCCTGGCTACTGGTGCCAAGAGTGTTGACTGTGGATCCAAGCAAACTCAAACTGTGAACAATCTCAGTCTCTTCACTATCCATCCTGATGCTGCCAATTCATGTATTATGTCCTCTTATAATCCCACACAGGAGTTCTTTTAGCCTAACAAATAGGTAGTTGTCATACTAATCCAAAATAAGACTGTTTGTATCTACTAGCTACTCTGAGGGGGAAAAAATGGGTAATTTCATTCTGCATCACTTAGAGTCTCGCAAAACCACCGGAAGATCAATTGTAAGTCAATTGAGATGAAACCAAAACAAGGGAGAGACTCATCTCGCAACTTGTTTGGTTATTGAAGATCAAAGACATTGAATCAACACAATCTCTTTCTCTTACCTATCTCTAAATTTATATACATACATATATATACATATACATATATATATATACACATATATATATGTGTGTGTGTGTGTGTGTGTGTATGTTGTTGTTTAATGCCATCGAGTCATAGACGACTCATAGTGACCCTATGAATGAACAGCCTGAGCACTGTTCCACTGTTCGTACATAGAGTTTCCAGAGGCAAGCCATTTTGGAAGTGGATGCCACCCCTGCTTCCAGGCTTGATTTAGTTATACATATATATATCAGTCTAATGGTAAGAATTTTGTTTTGTTTTGTTTTCTTGATGCGAATTTACAATCCATATTGAAGGTTGCATTTTTTTATCTTCTGCAACAAGTGCTTCAAGCCCTCCTCACTTTTAACAAGCAAGGTTGTGTCCACTGCATAACCCTTGTTGCCAGCAGTCAAGGAATCAGGAGATATATTTATTGCACTAGGGAAGTCTGTGCTCAGGGTCCTCTCCAAATTATTGAGGAGTAATGGTATGTCTGTTTGAGGACTAAGGTATGTCTGTTCCAGGCCATAGTGTTTCTGATCACTTGGTATGCATTGGAGAGCTTGACAATGAATACGGATGACAGAGGAATTGATATCTTTGTGATGTAGTATTGGAGAATAGTGTTGAACACCCCATGGACTTCCAAAAGAACAAACCACTATGTCTTGGAGAAAGTACAACCAGAGTACTCTTTGGAGGTAAAGAGGACAAAGCTTTGCGTCACTTACTTCCAGCATCTTGCAAGGAGCCACTCCTTAAAGAAGGACATGATATTCTGAAAGGCAGAGGGTTGGTGAAAGAGAGGAAGACCATCAACCAGGACAATTGACACTGTGACAGTTGCAATATATTCTAATGTATCAGGAGATGTTAGAATGGCACAGGATAGAACAAGGTTCAGATCTGTTGTTCATAGGATCGTTATGGATTAGATTTGGCTTGATATCACTTAACCAAAACAACAATATCTATACATGTTCTGTAGTTTGGTGGATATTGCTGTCACACCAGAAGTTATGCCATTGGTGTTTCAAATAACAGCCTTCAGGATTGCTTTGGTGGACAGGTTTCATTGGAGCTTCTAGACTGTGAGAGTATAGGAAGCAAGCTTCACCACCAACTATTGAAATTGTGTGGCCTTTATATTCAACACTCAGGAGCAATGATTTTAAAAAATATACTATATAATATGTGAAAGACTGGACAGCATTAGGCTGAACGAACTAACTCAGACTCATAAGGACAAATACTATGTAAGTCCATGTTGTAAAAACAGTAGGATGACTAGTATATCCAAAGAGTGTGGGGGCAAGGGGTTTCAGGCCAAGGAGACAGGGATATCACATAGTCACAGAGTTTGGTGGGTGGAGGGAGTAAGTGAAGGAATTATGAAAGATCCAGTGAAGATCTTGTATCAGGATAATAGTGGTCATAGATCAATGGTTATTAGTATCATAAGACAGATTGTAAGAATTTGTGAAATACTGTACAACAGGGGCCAATCTAAAACAAATTCTACTGAGTGACATATATCAATCCCCAAAGGACATTTATGATATAATCCCACTACTATAGAAAGCTAAGGAAAAGTTTACACATAAATAACAACCAACTATGGCAGTTAACAGGGATGAGAGGGAAGGGAAAGGGGAATAAAATTTAATAAATGGAAAAGTTGAGTGAAGGGCAGTGTACAATGAGAGTTGATTAGACATTATAATTAAATAAATTATTTAATTTATTATAATTAATGTTGTAAAAAAACTAATAAAATTTGTAAACCTTAACTTGAATAAAAAGAAATAATTTTAAAATACTACCTTCAATCATTGTCAGATATAGTGCTAGAAGATATGATCCTCAAGTTGGAAGGAATTCCAAAAAAGAGTTGGAGAAAGTTGTCTTCTCAAAGTAAAGTCTGCCTTAATGGGAAAGATAGAGTGAATTTTTCATCCAGTGAAGGACATTCATCTGCACACACAGTTTGATTTAAAATGGAGAAACAATTTCAAATATTCTCAAATAACTGGAATATATACTATGATGAGTCATAATTTTGATGGAAAATAACAACAATATGAATGAAACTTCTGTGCATATCTTGTCTTTTATTGAACCTAAATGTTGTCGTTATGTGCAGTCAAGTTGCTTGTGACTCATAACGACCCTATGTACAACAGCCTTGAACTCTGCTCTGTCCTGTGCCATTTTCACTGTCTCTGACGCACCCATCCCATTTATCCCAGTCACTGCATCAATCCACCTCATAGAGGGCCTTCCCCTCCTGCGCTGTCCCTCCACCCTCCCAAGCATGGTATTCCTCTCCAAGAGCAAGGTGCATAATATTTATAAAAATGAAAATAATACCCATGTAGTAAAAATAAGCATGATGTACTATGCAGTATATATTTATTATAAAATTTCAAATACTAAATTTGCATACATTAGGGAGCTCTGGTGGCCTAGTGGCAAGATGCTCCACTGCAATCCCAGAGGTACACAGTTCAAATCTACCAGATGCTCTGCTGGAGAAGGAGGGGGCAGTCTCCTCCTGTACCAGTCAGATCTGATTTGATGGTACATGTAAAAATCATACAATAAAAATTAAAAAAAATAAATTCAAGTTTTCCTACATTGTTGTTGCTGTTATTGTTGAGTACCGCTGAATCAGAACCGACCTATAGCTGACACAGTTAATCGCATGGGAGAAGATTGCCCATCTTTCTCCCATAAAGCAACTGGTGGCAGATTTGAAGATGGGATTGTAGCACAGTTCTTACCACTAGGCTACCAGAGTAAATACACACACACACACACACACACACACATGCTTATATAATGCCTAATTTAATATTTTCCAAAAGCTTAACAGAGCTCTGTCTTCCTAAGAGCACTGCATTTTAAGATTTGATGCAAGAGAAATTTTGTAAATGACACTTCATTTAAATTGGATGGAGCATTCATCTTTACAGATTTTATTGCTCTGCGACTGAAAGGTAAGAACTTAAAATATATATACACTTTCAAACTATTTTATTAATGTATCTGTGGCATATTCCATCAAGTTTTGCTTTTACTGATAGATGAAACTGAGTGGTGATAATGTTAACATAATTTACATATTCATTTCAATCTTTCCAACACTCTAGTTCATTCATTCATCAAGAACTTCAAATCATATGATAATATAATAAAATATTTTTATGCTCCAATGAAATATTTTTCTGTAATTTATTAGCCACTTGTAGATTTGAAACACAGGAGGTGCTTGGAATTTGAGTTAGCAAACCAAATCCCTACAGTCTTGTAACCAGAGCAATTTCTCCCAACTCTGTCTCTATGTGTAGGTATATACTTTTGGATTGGCAACACAAGCCCCTACAGACATGCTACTAGAGTGCTCTATCCCCTCTCTCCTATATATGTATGTGGTTTTGTAAGGTACCATTGAGTCAAGTATTACTCATAGTGACCTTATAAGCAACACACCTGAAACCTGTATTACTCCGTGCTATACTCATCATTACTGACACTTTTGCACTCACTGTTTCCATCACTGTGTCAATCCAGGAACAGGCCTCTTTTGCTGACCTTCCACCTCTAAGCATGATGCCCCTCTAAAATATATCCCCTCCTAGAAACATGTTTAAAATATGTGAGCTGAACATTTACCACTTCTACTTCAAAGAAGCTTTCTGGATGCACATTCTCCAAGACATTTGGGGTTTTTTTGTTTATCTATCTATCTATCTATCTATCTATCTATCATTTTGCAGTCCATAGGACATGTAGTACTATTCTCCAACTGTATAGCTCAAAGGCATTAATTAATTTTTCTTCTGTCATTATGAATAATTATCCAAATCTCAGAAGCATAGTAAGTGATGGAAAAGATCATTAGTTGAATCAGACAGACCTTAGTCTTCAAATTGACCACTGAGTTATTTGGAGAGATCTTTGACGGTAGACTTAGCAAATGAAATACATCTCTTGATTTTCTAACTGCTAGAACCAAGGATGTTGATTGTGGATCCATGTAATATGTAACTGTTGACAATTGCCATCTTTTCTACATCTATGCTGATAGTGCTTAACAGTTCAGTGGTGAAGATTTTTGTCCTCTTGATGTTGAGATGCAATCCGTATTGGAAACTCTAATCTTAGATAATGTGCAACAAGAATTTCTAGTCCTCTTCACTTTCAGCAAGCAAGACTGCGTCATCTGCATAACCATAACACAGAATGTTGATGAAGTTTCTTCCAAGCCTGACATCTCACTCTTCTCAGTGTCTATCTTCTCGGGTGATTTTTTCCATGTATACATTAAGTAGCGGGAAAGGATACAACCTTACTAAAAAGCTTTCTTGATTTTAGACCATGCAGTGTTTCCTTGGAATGCTATGGAAAAAGCATACATCCCTGACACAAACTCATCCTGATTTTAACCCATCCAATGTTCCCTTGCTCCATTTGGTCAAGAGCTTCTTCATCTAGATATAGATTTTCATAAGAACACTTTAGTTTTCTGAATTTCTCATTCTTCTCAATGTCAGCCATGGTTTTTTGTGATCCACACAGTCAAATGCCTTTATATAGTCAAATAGACCCAGATAGATACTCTTCTAGTATTATCTAGTTTCAACCAGGATCCATCTGATATTTGCAACAATTTATTGGTGCAATGGCCTCTTCTAACCAATTTTAACAATTTGAACTTCTGGCAATTCCCTGTGAATATAATGTTCCAGTAATTTTTAGATGATCTTCAGCAATGTTTTGTTTGCATGTGATATTAATGAAATTGATCAATAATTTCCACATTGTGTTGGATAATTATTCTTGGGAATGGGAACAAATATGTGTCTATTCCAGTAAGGTAGTCATGCAATGTTCTTCCCACTCCTTTCATAGTATACACTAATAAGCATGACCAGGGTTGCATCGATTACTTGAAACATGTCAATCTTTACAACATCTATTTCTGGACCTTATTTTTTTTGTCAGTGTCTTCAACACAGCTTGAATGTCTTATTTTATTATCATTGATTCTTTTTTACATGGCACTTCCTAAAATTTTTCATTGTTCACCATCTTTAAGATACAATGATACTGTGTATTCCTTGCATTTTCTTTTGATGCTTCCTGGATCATTTGAGATTTTTCTTATGGAATCAATAAATCTTAAAACTCTAGGTTTGAATTCCTGGAGAGAGGATGAAAGCAACCCAAGCATCAAGGACTCTCCTTCATAGGGTCGCTATGAGTTGCCTTCGACTAGACGGTGCTTAACAACAATAATATCAACATAGAGAGATCAGCTGGCCCAGTGGACAGAAGGCAATGCTACCAAGCCAAAGGTGGGTGACTTTTAATCCGAGGCCCTCAGTCTTGTCTTTCATTGTTTTTGTTCAGACATTCCTCTAGGTCGTATAGCCCTGGTGTACAAGTTGCCGTACCATGGTCACTTTTGGTTGCTGTGAGACTGAACACTGTGACACTGATGTGTCAAATGCATTAATGGTTGGTTACCCAATGAAGACAGAGAGTGGGGTGGAGCTCCCTGATTAAAACAAGCTTGGAAGGAGGAGTGGCATCCACTTCCATAATAGCTTGCCTCTGGAAACCCTATGACCTGGAGAGAGGATGAAAGGCACCCTAGCATCGAGGACTCTCCTTCATAGGATCGCTATGAGTCTCCTGCGACTCCACGGCACTTAACAACAACAGGTTTGAATTTGTTCAACAGTTATTTCACCTTGAGAAATGCAAAGTGAGTTACTGCTTTTTTTATTCTCTGACACCAGTTCTTTGCATATTTTGTTAAAATACTTTGCTTTGTCTTCTCAAGCTGCTCTTTTAAATCTCCTAATCAGTTCCTATTTTCCTCAACTTCAGCTTGAACTTGCATATGAGGTGGTCTGTTCCACAATCAGCCCCCGGCCTAGTTTTCACAGCTGATATTGAGCTTCTCCAGCGGTTCCTTCCACAGATGTAGTCGATCTGATTCCTATGCCTACCATCAGGTGAAGTCCATGTGTATAACCTGCGTTTGTGTCTCTTATAAAATGTATTTGCAATGAATAAGTCATTGATTTTACAAAATTCAATCATTCTATCTCCAGCTTCATTCCTGTCACCAAGCCCATGTTTTCCGACTACTGATTCTTCTTCTCTCAGAAGCAATACACAGTTGACCTTTCTACAAGTTTTCAGAGGCAGTTAATCGCATGGGAAGAGATTGCCCATCAATCTCCTTACAGAGCAGCTAGTGAACTTGAACTGCATACCTTTGGTATTGAAGTGCAGCTTCGTGGCACTAAGCCACCAAATCTCCCTTGTTAGACTTAGTATACCAATTTATTAGAATAACAGGATATAAAATCAACATAAAAAAATCAGTTGGGTTTTTCTACAGCAATAGGGAAGTCTTGTAAGGAAATTTACAAAAGGAATTAATAAGGAAAACTACAAAGCTCTACTAAAAGAAACAATAAGAGACCTAATTAAATGGAAAAAAAAATTCCCTGTTTATGGATAGGAAGACTGAGGATTTTGACAAAAACAATCTACAAGTTTGACACAATTACAATATAGATATTAATATCTTTCTTGAAGGAGATAGAAAAGGCAATTTCCAGTTTAATTTGGAAAGGAAAACAGATACAGGATAAATAATGTTCTTCTGACAAACAAAAATAAAATTGGAGGCATCTCACTACAGTGATAGTAAACATAACAGCATGATGTTGGTACAGTGACAGATATCTTGATGAATGAAATAAAAAGATTAGAGAAGCCAGAAATCACCCCATCAAACTATGGTCAACTAATATTTGACATGGAAATAATATCTATTAAATGGAGAAACAACAACTTATTTAACAACTGGCAAAAATGGACATTTACCTGCAGAAAATGGAACCAAAATCAACAACTCACATCATATAATAAACCCAACTCAAAGTGGATCAGAGACCTAAGGGTAAGACCCAAAGCCATCAAGGTCATCAGCTACAAAATGGGAACAAATTTAGAAACATTAGCCTTTGACATAATAGTCTTGAAACCACAATCCAAAATGTTCAAATCAGAGAAGATAAAAACCAATGACTGGAGCTTTCTTAAAATCAAATTCTGTGTACATCAAAAACTTTCTCCAGTAGGGTGAAAAGAAATTTCACAGATTTGAACAACCACAAGGGTCTCATCACTAAAGTTTATTGAATAATTCAGGGCCCCCACAAGAAAAAGACTGACAACTCAATAACAAAATAGGCAAAGAACATGGAAAAACTCTACACAAAGAAAGGCATCCAGGTGACCAATAAACATATGAGGAAATTTTAAAATCATTAGCAATCTGACAGATGCAAATCAAAACAACTATGAGATATAATCTCACTCTAGCAGCAAGAGGAAATTTTAATAACATAGCAAATAATTTTGAAGAGGATATGGAAAGATTAGATATTTTATGCATTGCTAGTAGGATTGTAAAATGGTACAAACACTCTGGAAGACAGTTTGGAGTTTCCTCAAATAGCTGAACATAGACATCCCATATGACCCAGCTATTCCACTAACAGCAATACATCCCAGGAAACCAGAATTGAGGCATGAATGGAGATATGTGAAATTATGTTAATAGCCACATTACTCACAATAGCAATAAAATGGAAACAGCTCAAATGCCCATCTGCAAATGAATGGATTTAAAATTTACAGTACCTTCTCACGATGGAATACTATGCAGCACTAAAGGATAAAGACTTGGTAAGATACTATATAACTTGGGAGAGACAAAAAAAAAAAAAGCATTTTTTTCAGTGATATACCTCAGTCAACTAAGGTTAAATATTTCAAAAGACCATTACTGTGATAATAGGATGACATATGAGCAATATATGTACAAACATTCAAAAGAGAAGGGGAAAGAAAAGGAAGTATTGATAGAATAAAGAATTAGGGAAAAAATGGAATAGCAGAGGTTGGTGGGTGAGATAGAGGATTGGGAAAAGTTCAATGGATACTTGAAAAGATGGGGGTAATAGACATGTAGCAAAGGTAACTAATTATATGAAAGATAATGATGATTGTATAAAATATGAGATACATAAATGAATCTCAACATATATGAATGACTGTATAAAACACAAAGTATATGTACAAAACATGATGCATGTGAATGATTATATGTAAATCAATTTAGAAAAAAACACAACAGCAAAAAAAACCAGCTTTAGGCATGGACCTCACCTGATGGACTACACGGAAATCAGACTGACTATATCTGTGGAAAGAATTATTGGAGAAGTGCAATAACAGCAGTTAAAACTAGACCAGGTACTGAATGTGGAACATACCATAACTTACTCATATTTAAATTCATTTTGAAGTCCAGTTTTGCCACCACCATTTGTTGAAGTGGTTTTCATTTCCAATTTGATAGCTTTGATTTCCTTGTCAAATACCAGTTGAACATAGATAGCTGGGTCTAATGCTGGGTTCTCAATTCTGTCCCATTGGCCCATGTGTCTGCCATTGTACTAGTACCATGTTGTTTTGGTTACCACTGCTGTGTAGGAGGTTTTGAGGTCAGGGAGTGCTATGCCTCCAACCTCATTTTTGGTTCTCAGAAGTGTTTTATTTATTCGGGGTCTCTTGTCTCTCCAAATAAATTTTATTATTTCCCTTTCAATTCCCTTGAACACTGAATTTGGTTTCTGGATTAGGATTGCATTGAACGTGTAAATTTCCTTCAGTAGGACTGTCATTTTCATCATACTAAGTTTTCCTATCCATGAACAGGGTCCAGTTTTCCACTTCTTTAGGTCTTTCATCAGAAATGCTCTGTAGTGTTCTTTGTATATGTCTTTTGTATCTCAAGTTACAGTCACTCCCAAGTATCTCAATTTGTGGTTGGCTATTTTAAATGGTATTGCTTTCTTTATTTCCATCTCTGAGTTCTCTTTGTTACTGTAGAGGAATCCTATTGACTTTTGGATATTAATCTTATAAATTGCCATTTGACTAAATTGGCCTATTAACTCTAATAGGTTTGTTGTTGTTGTTGTTGTTGTTGAGTCATTGGGGTTTTATGTGTACACTATAATACATTTGCATATATAGACAGTTTAATCATTTCTTTGCCGATCTGGATGCCTTTTATTTCCTTCTCTTGTTGCATTGTCCTAGCAGAAAACTGAAACAGGATCCACATCTCATACAATACACAAAAATTAACTCAAGGTGGATCAGAGACCTGGGAGTAAAGCCCGAAACCATAGTGCTCAAGAAACAAACTGGGATGAAGCTTAGAAGCACTAGTCCAAGGTATAAAGAGACTGCCAAATACAACCAGAAATGTACAATCTGAAGAGGATAAACTTCATGAATGGGACCTTCTAAAGATTAAATCTCTGTGCATATCAAAAATGTTTTCCAACAGGGTGAAAAGAAAACTGACAGATTAGAGACAAACATTTGGTAATACCATCTCAGACAAGGGTCTTATAACAAAAGTTTACAGAATATTTCTGGGCCTTCACAAGAAAAAGACTGGTAGCCTAATTACAAAATGGGCAAAAGACATGGAAAGAATTTTCACAGAGTAAGATATCTGAATAGTAAACAGGCACATGAAGAAATACTCCAAATCACTGGCAATAACAGAGATGCAAATCAAAATCACAATGAGGTACCATCTCACTCCAGTAAGAGTGGCAAAGTTTAACAGGGCAGCAAGTAATAGATGTTAGAGAAGATGTGGTGAGAAAGGAATTCTTACACATTGTTGGTGGGATTGTTAAATGGTGCAATCATTCTGGAAGGCAGTTTGGCACGTCCTCAAAAAGTTGAACATAGAAATTCTATGTGATCCAGCTATTCCACTACTTGGAATATTCCCTGAGAATATGAGAACTGAGGCACAATCTGAGATTTGTATGCCAGTGTTCATAGCAACATTGTTCACCATTGCAAGAACATGGAAACAGCCCAAATGTCCAACCACAAATGAATGGATTGAGAAATTATGGTATATTCACACAATGGAATACGATGCAGCACACAGGAGCAATAACTTTGTAAGTTACTACCTAATTTGGGAGGGACTGGAGAGCATTATGCTGAGTGAACTAATGCAGTCTCACAAGGATAAATATTGTATAAGATCATTATTGTAGATGAAGTATAAGGTTCCAGGAGGGGTGGGAGAGGCTGGAAAGAGGGATGTGGATGTACAGGGGGATGAGGGGATTAATCATTGAATTGTATGTTTGATGGGTGGAGGAGTGGGAAATAGAAAGAATTTGTTTTAATTTATATTAGAATTTTGTAATAAACTAGTGAAAAAAATCAGCTTGGGGAGAAGAAAGGGAGGGAGAGTGGGTAAAATGTGCAACAATGAATGAATGAAAATCTAACTTTCCTGTAAACTTTTGTTAAAATGACAATTAAAAGAAAAAAATTTGTAAAAATAAATTCATATTGAAGCTGAAGAAAATTAATATTAATCCACAAGAAGCAAAATATGAGAATGAGTCTAATAACCCACTTGAATTTAAGAATTATCTCAATAACAAAATTATGTTACTGAACAACAATAATCAAAGACCAAAGGAACCTTGAAAGGACATCAAGGATATCATAAATGAAGAGAGAAAAAAGATCATTACAAAGATGGAGGAGAAAAAAAATCCACCCAAAATGTATTTCAGAATAGACTATGAAAATTGCATTAACATTAAGAAGCCAGAACAAGAGATGCAGAACTAAAATATCTGTACAGAAGATGTCAAAAAGCAGCCTGAGAAGACAATGAAAAATATTATAACAAAATATGCCAAGAATTGCAAAGAATAAAAAGAGAAAAACACATTCAAAATTGCTAAAGCTGAAAGACTTGTAAAACAAATTTAAGCCTCTAGTTGTGACACTGAGAGGTTCTATTGGCAAAATTTTGAATGATTCAAGAAGCATCAAAAGAAGATGAAAAGAAGACAAAGTCACTCAACCAAAAAATTATTAGTCAACAATGAGACATTTCAGAGAGTACCACATGAACAAGAACCAATTTTAATAGAAAATGAAACTCAGGCTACTCATCAATAGGTAACTACCAGATATCCAAGCTGAATTCAGAACAGGCCAAGGCACCAGAGATAAAATTGCTGATACCAGTTGGATATTGGCTAAGTTCAGAGAATATTTGAAAGATGTTTACTTGTATTTTATTGATTATACAGAAATATTTGACTGTGTGAATCACAACTACTTATGACTAATATTAAGAGTAAGAATCTTGGAAAACATAATTGTGCTAATGCACAACTACTCAAAGATCAATAAGTAGTTATCCAAACAAAATAAGGGAGTACTGGGGGCACTGAATGGTTTAAAAGTAGCAAAGATGCTTCAGGGCTTTATTCTTTTCCCGTGTTTGTTCAGTCTTTCCTCTGGCCCTATCAGCTTACAGGCAAGATCCATTTGACATTGACTACAATGTCTTTAGTGCCATGACCTCTTCTAAAGCCATTGCACTTCTGGCAGTTCTATCTATGTTTCATGGACTATGAAAAGGTATTTGACCACATGGATCTTCCCAGAATGCAGTGGCATTAGGTATACTTTATAGTCAATGTTAAATGGACCAAAGCTGAAAGTAGAGAGTACCAGAGGCTTGTCTATCTGGATTTCACTTATTATGCAAAGGTATTTGACTATATAGATCATAATAAGTTGTGGCTAACCTTGAGAAGAATGAGATTGCCAGAACATTTAACTGTGCTTACATGAAACCTATTTTTAGTCCAGGAAATAGTCATCAAAACAGAGCAAGGAAATGTCGTATAGATCAGGAAACATGTGTATCAGGGTGTGTCCAAGTGTATATGGAACAGATCAATTGGGAGGCTGCACTTTATGAGGAGCAATGTGGCATCAGAATTGGAGGAAGACTTAGCAACAAACTGTGTTATGCAGATGACACACTTTGCTCACTGAAACTGAGGAAGACCAGGAACATTTGCTGCAGCAACACAAGCACTGCAGTATTCAGTATGGATTGCATCTCAAAGTGAAGAGAACAAAAATTTTTTACCACTGGACTTATAGGTAACATCATGGAAGATGGGGAAAAAAAAGATGAAAACTGTCAAAGACTTCATCTTACTTTAATGCACAATCAAGACTCTTAGTCAGGAGCTCAGGAAATATATTGCACTAGAGTAGAAGTCTGCAGTCAGGGACCTCTCCAAGTTTTGAAGAACACTGATGTTAATTTGAGAACTAAGGTTTCCGTGACTCACAATAGGTCTTTTCAATCACTTGTTATGCACCTGAGAGCTAGATTAATGAGGATGACAGAAGAATTATTGCATTTGAATGGTGGTGCTCTAGAAGAGTGTTGAATATCTGCTATGAGAACAAACAGGTATGTGTTGGAGAAAGTGCAGTCAGAAGCCTCCTGATAGGCAAGGACGGTGAAATTTCATCTTACATTGTTGCTGTCTGTTCGCTGGCAACCTACAGCAACACCCTGATGGGGGTAAGCAAGATGGAGATACACCGCTCCGAGAGAAGATCAGAGAATCAATCCAGCTCAACTCTATTGGAACTGCACTTCACTTAGTATATACACAGGAAAAACAGATAGGGTGGGCTTACAGATGTGAGACATGCAGATTGGTAAGGAGAACCTGTCAGCCTCTTGTGGACCACTCTCAGCTCAACACATGTGGCAGCCGTCTTCCCAGATGGCAAGTTTCTCAAGCTGGTACAGCCAAACACAGGGGAGCTTTCTCTACCCCTTATTAAAGGCCTTTGGGAGGCTTGCACTCATCTGGAGCTTAGGTGATCTGCTCTGACCAGACACTTTCTCGTCTTCCCCAACATTCCTCAACATCTCCTCCCTTTTTCTTTTAAATGAGCCCAAAGAGGGGAAAGTCTCTGGTGTAGAGCATCTGGTGTTTCTTGGGAGGTGGACAATCCAACAAAGGTTAAGAGTAGAAAGATCATTCCGTGCAGCTGCTTGGACCTTCTTTCTTGTGAAGAGGTCTATGGCTGCTCTTGTAATGACAACTGGGGAGACAATAAAAAGGTCAAAATTGCCCTAACTTCATTTCTGGATTGGATTAGGAAATGAATATAGGATAGCAAGGAGGGCCACATACATACATATAGGAAATGTGGGTGATGAAACAAAAGCTTACAAAACCTGATTAGCATCTTCTGTGACAGTATTGATGGTCAAAGCAGCGACAAGCAGTGTTATAAACACAGGACCACTGGGCATACCACTCCCACGGTTATGGTCAAGAGCCTTTGGTTTAGTGTCTTCAGCATGCTCTAGGTCACAGGTGTCTGTGGCATGTGTGGCTTTGACCTCCTTTTCTGCTCTTTCTTCTTGTCGTGGATGCTCAGTCAGTGTATCTTCTTGGTAGGTGGATTGGAATAGGACATGACGAGCAGGAACCCACACAGGATGTAGTTTGTTCTGTGGAAAAATGCAAGCAAAACCTCTTCCTCCCAATGGTTAGCAAAGGATAGGACCCTTCCCATACTTGGTCTAATGGATCCTTCCATGTAACCCAAATTGGTGGCTCACTAGGTGGTGTATCTGATTGCCAGTGAACACTTATGGGAGGTTTTGAAAAAACTGCCCACATCATATTAAGGCTTAATGAATTAAGCTGTGCCTTCACCCGCAGAGAATGAGCTCCATCGTCTCTAACAGCTGTCTTAAGTTCTTTTAATTGCTTTCCAGCACAGGGATCTCACTGTAAAGGATGTTCAGTGTGGAATATACGCCAACAAGAAACACGTGTCTCAGAGCTAGCATCACACTGATCACACAATACCTTGATAAAGGACACTCAGGTGTTACCAATAGATTACACACATACCTCCGAATTCCACCCAGCAACTCATTGATCACACAACACTTCAGCTCAAGCATTTCCCATTTCTTCATCGCTTTCTCTATTTTGTCCCCACCTGCTTTCTTTGTTTTCCTTCTCAGTATACTAGAGAAGGGGTGGTACGATCATCTCTAAATCCTTTAGGGCTGTTTTTAGATCTCCTGCTATAACAAGCAGCTAATGGTGCATTTCTTCTGATGGTGCCACAGTCTTTGTCAAAACTACTTCTGATTGATCTCCTTTGTCAGTATGTCCTTTGCCATTCCCTGTCACTCCCCCGAGAGAGATTTCACCCTGATTCGGAGAGGGGGCACCACATCCTCTTAGCTATTTCCTGCTGAAATAGGGCATTGTAGATCCCCAGGTGAAAATCTTCTCTCACTACTCTAAAGGGTGCCAGGTCTGCACACTGAAGATGTGAGCAACAGTAATCCAAGGGGCAATAGCAACAACTGTTGTCCAAAAAGAAAAAGCCTGATATTGTGTAAGTTTGACCTCCCCACTTTCTAACAAAGACATAAAACACTTTATTTAAGGACCTTTCAAATTGCTTGCTGAATTACCCTTGCTAAGGCCCTTAAGGGAACACTTGCCCAATACCTGTGTCAGTTTCTCTGCTCCCTGACAGGGGCAGGTGCAGAAAGAAGAGAAAAGAAAGAACAGGAAAGAGTTTTCCCTTGCTTTTTGCCCAAGCAAGGTGCTTACCCAAAGACCTATACCAGGTCTTTTCCCTGCCTATGTCAAATTTTAAAGCCTATTACGCCAGGCCTCCGAAACTATACCAGGGCACATCAGGCCCCCAAAGCTCAGGTTCCCTGACTGGAGTGAGTATGAAAAAGGACGCTCACCCAATACCTGACGGGAGGGAGCACAAACGGTACTCACCCGATACTTCATCAGATCTGTCCATGTTCTGGGTACCATATGTTGCTGTCTGTTTACTGGAAACCTGCAGTGACACCCTGATGAAAGTAAGCACGCCAGAGATACACTACTCAAGGAGAGGATTAGGGTCAATCCAGCTAAATTTTATTGAGATATGCAGTGCACTTATATACAGAGGAAGGCAGGATAGGGTGGCCTTACAGACGTGGGACATTCGGATTGGTTAGGAGAACCTCAGCCTTGTGCAGACCGCTCCCAGCTCAACAAATGCAGCAGCTCTCTTCCCAGGTGGCAAGCTTTCTCACTCTGGTACAGCCAAACACAGGGGCGCTTCTGTACCCCATATTAAAGGCCATAGGGAGGTTTGCACTTTTCTGGAGCTTAGGTGATCTGTCCTGGTCTTTCCTTTCTTTTCCTACCCTTCCTTTCCTCCCCAACATCCTGCAACATTACTTATTCTGTGCACATTGCTAGGAGATGCTGTTTCTTGGAGAAGAACATCAAGAAAGGTAGAAGTATGTAAAAAAAAAAAAAAAAAGGTTGACCCCACGTAGGAGACACAGTGCCTGCAGCAATGAGCTTAAATGTGTCAGAGATTGTGAGGGCGGCACAGGATAGGAGAGGGCTTAGATCTGTTTTTCATAGGATTGTTATGAGATCTACTGATTTTCAGAGCCCATAAGAGCAACAAAATCAGAAACATAAATGTTACTTTGTAGGTTGTGAAAGATAAAAATTATTATTAAAAAAAGAGAAAACGGAACAGGTAAATGGATTAAAGGATGTCACAACCAGAAAAAAAAGCCAAAAGACTGCAAATTTTAAGGTGTTATTTTGTAAAGGGTTCAATAATAGGTTAATATTTAACTACAACTTAGAAACTCAGATTATGTGTGGACATGTGTTTAGAAAACATTTTAGACAGATGGAGTAGCCTGTGGAAAATTTCCAAGCTGAGAGTGAACCTGCATTGTCCCAAGATCAAAAAGAGAGCTACATGCCTAGAGCAGTAAGCAACAGTGAACCAGTGGGAAATAATCGTGTCACAGAGATCACAGAGGAAATGATTCAGTCCTGGCATTAAATCACAGTAAGGACTTTCACATTAAATAAATGTGAAAGGTACACTACCAAATAATGTTCAATGTAAAAATGAAACTGCCTTCATTTGATATTAAAATTATTGACCTAGTTGATTTATCTGATTAAATTTAAGGTCAATACTGATTGAGGCCACCAGCTGCTCCGCAGGAGAAGGATGGGCAGTTTCCTCCTGTGCCGTTAACTGCCTTTGAAAAACCCACTGGAGGGTCAGCTTTGGGTTGGTTTCCTCTCTACCGTACATAACAACAGCAACTGATTCAAATGACTGTGTCTTGAGAAACTGGCTTGAGAGTGGTTTCACTGAGGAATCTTACTTAGCAAGAAGCTCTGGCTGCTTCTTGTTATTGTTGTGTACCACAGAGTCGGAAGTGACAACGAGCTGACTACACAGAGGGTAGGCAGAGGCAGTCAATCACACTGGAGGAGATTGCTCCTCTTTGTCCTGTGTAACGGCTGTTGGCCTGGAACCTTGTGCGTTTGGGATTGCAAAACACAACTTTCTCCCACTCGGCCACCAGAGCTGTTTAGTGAAAATATGTCAGGCTGCTAACTACAAAACTATCTCAGAATAATAAAGCAAAGAACAAGAATTCGTGCTCCTGTCAATTGGTTCAGAAAAGGCCTTTCAGAAAATCCAATACCCCTTACTGATTAAAATACCTAAAATAGGAATAGAAGGGCTTTCTTAACATCATGAAAACTATGTATTCAAAACCAAGGGCAAACATCGTTCTCAGTGGAGAAAAAGCAAGGACATTCCTTTTGTTTACCAGATAAGGCTGTCCACTCTTATTCAATACTGAATTGCACATAGTTGTTGGGGCAATAGGATAAAAGAAGGAAAAAATAAAAATTGGCAAAGAGGTAGTAAAATTGTCACTGTGTGAAGATGATATGATATTCTACAGAGAAAATGCCAAAAAGGTAGCAAAAAAAACTTAGACCTAGTAGACCAGGGAGCCCTGGTGGCCTAGTGGCAAGAAGGTGCACTGCAATCTGGAGGCATGAGATTCAAATCCACCAGATGCTCTGCTGGGGAAGGAGGGACAATCTCCTCCTGTACCAGTCAGATCTGATTTGATGGTACACACACACACACACACACACACACACACACACACACGACCTAGTAGAACACTTAGTGGAGTGGCAGGATACAAAATCAATATTAAAAAAATAAGTGGGTTTTCTCTACAACAACCAACAAAATACAGAAAAGGAAACTAAGAAAGCAATAACTTTTACAAAAAAAAAAACAAAAAAAAGAAAAAGAAAAAAAAAAACAACCAATCACAAGAATTAAATACTTGGGAACAAAACTAAATAGAGATGCAAAAAACGTTTAGGAAGAAACTACAAACACTGTTGTTGTTGTTTGTGCTGTTATGAGTTGCCTACAATTCATAGCGACCCTTTTTACAACAGCCCTAACCCTGCTCTATCCTTTTCCAATCTCACTGTCTCCAACACACCTACTCTTATTACCCCACTCACTGAATCATTCCACCTCATTGAGGGTCTTCCTTGCCTGTGCTGTCCCTCCACGCTCCCAAGCTTGATGTCCCAATCCAGTTTAAAGGCTAAGGTGCATCTGATTCTAGCCATGTCCTTTTCAGTTACTTATTAGGCATCTGAGAGCTGGACAATGAATAAGAATGATAAAAGAAAAATTAATGTCTTTGTATTTTGGCAGTGGGAAAAGCATTGACTACCTCATGAATAGAAAAAAGGGGAGGGGGGAATAATATATGTCTTGGAGAAACTGCAACCATAATGGTAGTTGGAGAAAAAGTTGGTGAAGCTTAGTACCATATTTTGCTAATGTTATCAGGAGGAGCTGTTTTCCAGAAAAGGACATTATGCTTGTAAAGGTGAGTATTAAATGAAAGAGGAAAATAATCAACCAACTAAATATCATAGATATGCACAGAGTAATACATCTCCTAAAAGATCAGTATACACAGTTCTCCAGTACACAGACAGCATTCTCCAGAATAGATCATATTTCAGGAGAGAAAGCAAGCATTAAAATAAAAGCTAAATAAAACAAAAAAAAACACCCAATAACATAGATATAGAGCAAACCATTTCTCAATTTACAGTGCTACAAAATTAGAAATCAATGAGAAGAAAAGAGGGTGAAAAATACACCTGGAATCTGGACAACAACCTTCTTGAACATGAGTGTGTAGTCGAAGAGATGAAAGAAGAACTTAAAAAGTTCCTTGAAACAAATGAAATGAGAAAAAAAAAAAGCAAAATACACCCCACCTTACCAAAACTGCTGGGATACAGCAAATGCAGTACTTAGAGGTCAATTCATATAGCAATAAGCAAACACATTAAAAGGGAAGAAAAAACAATAATAAATTCTTTATCTTGATGTCTGTAACAAGTAGAAAATAAAAGAAAAAAATTGATACCAAAAAACAGTCACCACCTCTAAAAAAAAAGGAAATTATAAAAATTAGGGTAGAAATAAACACAATAGAAAACTAAAATGAAACAATTGAAAGTATCAATAAGACCAGGAGTTAGTTCTTCAAAAAGGTCAATAGAACTGATAAATCACTAGCAAAGCAAAACAAAAAAGGGGACAAGGAAGACAGAGATAATCAAAATAAGAGATGAAAGTGACGATGTCACAACAGAACCAATGGAAATAAAAAGGCTAACAATGGATTATGAAATATCAAAAAAATAAGGCCCCAGGAATAGATGGTATACCAATTGAAGTATTTCAGATAACAGATGTTGCCCTGGAT
>NW_006399923.1:638911-653446 GCF_000299155.1 Elephantulus edwardii | reverse complement strand
CTATGAGTCAGAAACGACTCGATGGCACATAACAACAACAACAACAACATACCTAAACATAGTATTCCTTGACTATACAAAGATATTTGACTGTGTGGATCACAACAAATTGTGGCTAACCTTGAGAAGAATGTGGATCCTGGAACACTTGATTGTGCTCATGTGAAACCTATGCTTGGACAAGAAAGCAGTCCACAGAACAGAGCAAGGAAACACTGATTCAAAATCCAGAAAAGGGTGTGTCAGAGAATGTGTTCTATTTCTTTACCTTTTTTTAGTCTATTTGTGGAACAGATCATTGAGGAGGCTGGGCTTTATAAGGAGGAATGGGGCATCAGTATTAAAGTAAGGCTCATTAACAACTTTTAATATGCAAATTATACAACCTTGCTTGTTGAAACTGAGAAAGACCTGAAGTGTTTGCGGTAGAAGATCAAAGATTGTATTCTTCAATATGAATTGAAGCTCAAAATCAAGAAAACAAAGATTCTCACCACTTGGGCAAATGACAGTGATTGTTAACAATTTCAGTTTTCCCTGCTTCATAGTTAACACTTTTGACATTGTTTTTGTTGATGTTAAGTCCTAGAGGACTCATAGTGATGCTATGAATGAAAGACCTGAACAATTGTATAACTTTCATTGTTTCTCCAAGTTCATAGAGTTTCTGGGAGCAAGCTATTTAGGAAGTGGATGCTGCTTCTGCATCCAAGCTTGTTTTAATCGGGGAGCCCCACCAAACACTGTCCACCATGGATAACCATTATTGCATTTGGTTCATCAGTATCACAGTGTTCAGCATCACAGCAACCATGAGTTACCGCTGTATAGCAAATGGACAGACAAGTGCTATAGTACTTAGAAGAATGTTTGACCAAAACAGTTAAAACCAGTCCTTTTGACATCAGCAGTCAATAAATCAAGATTAATTGCATGGGAACAGTCTGCTGTCAGGGACCTCTCCAGAGTGCTAAAGAGTAATGATCTCAGTCTAGCGACCAAGACAAGATGTGCCTGATCAAGGCCATGTTCTTCTCAGTTCCTTCTTATTCAACAGAGAGCTGGACTGTGACTAAGGATGTAGGGTTACTATGAGTTGTATTCAACTCATTGGCATCTAACTACAACATGAGGATAACTAAGTGTTCTTGGATTCTGTTCTTCTTAATGTCAGCCATAGTTTGTTGTTACACACACAGTCAAATTATTTTTTGTAAAAACATAAACAGATATTCTTCTCACATTCTCTACTTTCAGTCAGAAATTTTCAGTCTTGAATGATTCAGAAAACTTCAAAAGTAGATCAAAAGAATACACAAGAGTCACAGTGTCAAAAATAGTTGATTCACTCTGGAAAATTTTAGCAAATACCATATGAACAAGAGCAAATGACAATCAAGACAAAGGTTCAAACCTAGATGGAATAATTATAAAATAAAATAAAATAAGAACCCAGGAATCAATGGAACAGAAATTGACATATTTCAATAGATGCTCCCCAGTGTATGTTTAACAGTCTATGTCATGTAATTTTGAGGACAGCTACCTGGCAAACTGACTTCAGGGAGTCCATATTTGTTTCTATTCCCAAAAAAGGTGATCCAACAGAATGTGGAAATCATCAAACACTATCACATGTAAATAAAATATTACTGAAAATCACCTAAAAATTACTAGAAGAGTACATTGGCAGAGAATTGTCAGATGTTCATGATGGCTTTACAAGTAGCTATGGCACCAGGGTTATCACTGCTGATGTCACATGGATACTGGCTGTAAGAAGAGAATACCCGAATGTCTGTTTGTGTTTTAGCTTTTTATTGAGCAATTTTCTGCTTTGGCGTTTATTTTAAATAATTCATACAAAGTTAGGATAGTTGTCTTTACTTTTGACTAACATAAAGGGAACAGATGCATTGAGGTAAAGTGTTTGGGTTTTTTTAAAGTTAATTAATAAGTGAAGAGACAAAACTGGAGTCATCTAAATTTATGTGATAACTTTCTTTCCGTATTTTAGAAACTACAGAAATTTTGATTGAAAATAATATCTATATAAAAATGTGTTATTTAAAACCATCTATCTTTCAGTAATTTTAGATACCATATGTAAAAATTTTAGAAAAAGATGTTAAAGAATGTGATAAGCTATTTTCTCTTATTATTTAACCTCTATTTGGTCTGTTACTAATAAGCATTCTCAAGTCTATTATGACTCACCGCAACTCTATTTTCAACAAATATGAACCTTGTCCCGTATTGTGCCATTCTTATCATCCCTGATATACTGCCTATTGCTACAGTCACTGTGTTTAGTCATATTGTTGAAGGTCTTCCTTTCCTATACTGACCTCCATCTTTTGAAGCATAATATTTTTTTTTCTAAGGACTGGCAACTCTTACAAATATGATGAAATATGTGAGATGAAGTTTTACCATTTTTGCTTCTAAGGCACAAATTGATTTCATTTTCTCCATGAGAGATTTGCTTGTTCTTTAGGCAGTCCATGGATATTCAATATTTTTCTCCAACATTGCAACTCAAAGACATCTATTCTTTTGTAACCTTATTTATTGTCCAACTTTCAGATACATATATAAAAATTAAATGGCCAAAGCTTGAATCAAGTGCACTTTAGTCTTCAAATTGACTTTTCTTGCTCCTGAGAACAGTCAAGAGTTCCTTAATAGTAAATTTTTCCAAATTCAACATAACTTTTGATTTCATGACTGCAGATAGGTACCTAAGGTGTTGATAGTGAATCCAAGATGAAGACATTGACAATTTCAATATTTTTTGCCTTCTATTATGATGCTGTCTATTAGGTCACTGGTAATGTTAAGTTGAAACCTATACTGAACACCTTTGCTTTATTGTTTTCTGCAGCAAGCAATTTAAATATTTATATTAACTGTCAACAAGATCTAATGGAGGGCCCTTGTATTTAAAAATTGGGCCCAATGTATTATGTTTTAATCCTTTGTTGTTATATTTTAGAGGAACATTCTTCTAACTTGTACAGCACTCTTCTGTCAATTTGCTGTGCTGAGGTAATTTGGGTTTGTTGTTACACTTGACCTTGTGCCATTGGGTTTTCAAATGTCATAATGGTTTCCAATGGTAGACAGTGTTTGTTGGAGCTCCCATTTGAAGACAGGTTTGGAAGCTATAAACTTGGAGAAACAATGATAGTTACAGAAAGGCTTCAAGTCTTTTATTCATAGGGTCACTATTAATATAAAACATATAAAAGAAATATTAATAGCTCTATTTAGTATTTCATGTTTACTTTGTAAATGAAATTATTACTATCATGTAAATGTGCACACATAATTTTGTTACCTTCCTAGCTTCAATTATGTATGTTCTATGATATTATTTGTATATGCTTGAGCTTAAACATAATTATGAAACTTATGCAGCATTTAATGCAATAGCACATAATGCATAAGATGACTATGTTGTTGTTACTACAAGCCATTGAATCGACTGCAACTAGTAGCAACTCTACGAACAATATCTCTGAAACATGCCTTATCCTGAGCCAATCTCAGATGTGTCTCTTACACATCTGCCACAGTGTCAATCTATCTCATCCATGGTCTTATTCTCCTGCACTAGCCATTCACCCATCTAAGGATGATGTCTTTCTCAACATACTGGTACTACCTGTCAACATGCCCAAAATAGGTGAGCTAGAGATTGACAATTGCCTCCAGAAGTAACCTGGTTTTACCTCTCCAAGACAGACTTGTTTCCTCTCTTGGTAGTCCATAGTATGTTCAATACTCTTCTCCAGCACCACAATTCAAAAGCATCAATTCTTCTTCTGTCATCCTAAGTCGTTGTCAAGTTCTCTGATGCATAGCAAGACATTGTCAGGACCATGGCCTGAATCAGATGCACATTAATCTCTAGACTGACATCATTGCTCCTTAGCACTCTGGAGAAGGCCCTGACAACAGACTTGTCCAAGACATCTCTATTTTTGATTTCTTGACTGCTGGTGCCAAGAGTATTGATTGCAGAACTTAGCAAGCTGAAATTGTTAGCAATTTCGATGTCTTCTCCATCTGTCATGATGCTTATAATTGGTGCATTGGTGAGAAATTTTGTTTTCTTGACATCACGATGCAATCTATATTGACAATGACTATGAATCAGAATAAATTAAAATGGTATAAAGGAAAACAATGACAATGATAAAACTTCCCAATAGCATACATTTTTCTCTATTTGACTCCTATTTAAACAAGGGTGTTACGTTTAAATTTAGGGTGAAACTTACATTCATTTGCATTTATCATCTATAACTTAGAATGACATTAGAGAATAAAATATCAGAGAAATAGTTTGAGTAATTAATTTTAAACCTCCTACATTATATGACTCAACAGCTGGCAAATTTACAAGAGAAAAACATTAAAAGTTTTATGACAGAATCTCCATTCATTCACTGCAACTGATGATTATGAACCACAATGTAGAAATGAATTTGATTCTCTATCCCTCCACTTTTGTTATAGATATCATTATTGGTTTTGCTGTTTTTGTTTTGTACTCTCATGTCAGAATCCATAAAATACCCCCCAGTGGGTTTTTAGATGCAGTAAATAAAAAGAGAGGAGATTTAACATCTTCCTCTCATGAAGCAGCTGGTGGATTTGTATTGCGTACTTTTGCAGTAGGAAGCTCTGGTGGTCTAGTGGCAAGAAGCCGCACTGCAATCCTGAAGGCACTCAGTTCAAATCCATCACCTGCTCTGTTGGGGAAAGATGGGCAATCTTATCCCCAATGGTTAACTGCTTCTGAAAACCTGCCAAAAGGCCAGCTATAAATTGATTCTAACTCTATGGTACACAACAACAACCTATGCATTAGCTGCACAATTCCTTATCCCTAAGAAACCTATATCTACACCAGGAGACAGTCATCAGAACAGAACAAGCAAACACGGTCTAGTTTAAAATAAGGAAAAGTACACACAAGGGATGCACCTGATACCTTTTCTATCAATATGTGAAACAGATCATCTGAGAGGGTGTGTTCTTATGAGGAGGAATATGGTATCAAGATCGGAGAAAAACTCACCAAAAATCTATGTTGTGCAAATGACATAACCTTGCTTGCCAAGACCTGAGGCATTTGTTGCAGAAAGTAAAAAAAAAAAATGCAGTCCTCAAAATGAATTGACACTCTCCATAAAGAAAACAAAGATTCTCACCATTGGGTCAATTAGCAGCATCATGACAGACGATGAAGAGATTGAGATCGTTAACAGCTTCATTTGGTTTGGTCCCATACTCAACACTCTCAGTATCAGCAGGCAGGAAATCAAAAGATGATTTTCACTCGGAAAATAGGCTGTCAGGGACCTCTCCATTCTCTGAAGAACAATGATGTCAGTCCAGAGACTAAAGTGAACCTGATCCAGGCCATGGTCTTCATAATTACATGCTATGCATCAGGGATCTGGACAATGAGGAAGGATAACAGAAGAATTGATACCTTTGAGCTGTGGGGTGGAGAAATTGTTGTTGTTGTTATGTGCCGTCGAGTTGCTTGTGACTCATAGTGACCCTATGTACAACAGCCCTAAACTCTGCTCTGTCCTGTGCCAATCGCACTGTCTCTGACACTCCCATCCCAATTATCCGAGTCACTGAATCAATTCACCTCATAGAGGGCCTTCCTCTCCTGCGCTGTCCCTCCACCCTCCCAAGCATGATGTCCCTCTCTAAGGACCGGTCTCTCCTCACAACATGTCCAAAGTATGTTAAAAAAACTATGTGGTGGAGAAGACTATTGAATATACCGTAGACTTCTAGGCGAGCAAACAGGCTCATCCTGGAGAGGGTGAAACAAGACTGTTCTTTGGAGGCAAAGATTTTGAAGCTTTGTTTGGTATACTTTGGGCATTGTTGCAAGGAAGGACCAGTCCTTAGAGAAGGAAATCATTCTTGGGAGAGTGGAGGGAAAGTGCAGAAGAGGAAGACTCTCATGAGATGAATTGAAAAAGTGATTGGGGTCATGGGGGTAGGTGTGTCTAAGACAATAAGGTTGCCTCAGGATAGAAGAGGGTTCAGAGATATTTATATAGGGTCACTATACGTTGAGTCACAAGTGCATGAGGGCATTTAACAGTAACAACACATCTCTGCACTCTTGTAAGAATCTGCAAGGCAATCCCAAAGGCACACAGTCTGAATGAGCCAGCTGCTTTGTGGGAGGTTAGGAAATTGCCTGTGATGGGAGCACGGCCACTGAAAATTCCCTGGAGGGTCAGCTGTGAGCCAGTTTCCACTCTCTGATACTCAACAACAATTCACCAGAGCTACTATATTGCAACAAAGACATCATTAGTGCAAAAAGTTAGTGGAATAGTTAGCAAATGTTGTTATTTTGGGGTACTACAGAGTCAGAACCAATGCATGGCTGACCCTCCAGTGGGTTTTCAAAGGCAGTAAATCATGCCTTTGGGGTTGTAGTACAATTTCTTGCCACTAATCCACTTGTGCTACAGTTAGTAAATGTTGTTGTTGTTAAGTGTCTTTGAGTCAAGTACAACTAAGCAACCCTATAAACAGCTGATCCAGAACCTGTCCTATCCTGTGCCTTTATCACATTTCCTGACACACTAGAACCCATTTGTGGCAGTCACTTTGTCGATCCATCTAGTTGCGAGTTTTTTCTCCTTTGCCAACCTTCCACCCTTCCAAGTATCATGTGTTTCCAAGGAATAGGCTCATCAGAATTTAATCCAAAAGCATTCTGACTGCACCCTCACCAAAACATACTTGTTTCTTTGTTTGGCCATGGGATGTTCAATTCTCTTTTCTAACACCACAGCTCAAAGGCATCAATTCTGTCATCCCTATTCATTGTCCAGCTCTTAGATGCACAGCAAGTGATAGGAAAGGCCATGGCATGAATTATGGCACTTCAGTTCTCAACTGAAATCATTACTGGCCAATAATTTGGAGAGGTCCCTAAATTAAGACTTTTCAAGTGCAATTATTTCTCCTTATTTACTGACTGCTAGGACAAAATGTGTTAATTGTGGACTCAAGATGCAGTTATTGACAGTTCAATCTCTTATCCATCCATCTTGATGTTGTCTATCTGTCCAATGGTAACAATTTCTGCCTACTTGACATTAAGATGCAATCCATACCGAAGGATGCATTCCTTGATTTTCTACAAGGGCTTCAAATCCTCCTCACTTTCAACAAGTAAGGTTGTGCCATCTGCATAACACAGGTTATTGATGAGTCCCCCTCTAATCCTGATGCCACATTCTTCTTCATTAAGTCCAAGTTCTCAAATAATTTTCTCAGCATACAGACTGAACAGGTATGAAGAGAGAACACAACCCTAATACACTCCTTTCTTCTTTCTTAACTTTAAACATGCAGTGTTTCCCTGCTCTGTTCACACAGCAGCCTCTGGTCCAGGTAGAGGTTTCACATTACCATATTAAGCTCTCTGGGACTCTTATTGCTCTCAATGTCAGCCACAACTTGTTATGAGATATGATAAAAGCACACATTCAGTCATAATATCGTAGTTCATAATTTGCACGTATTTAAAAAGATATTTATTACATGTTGATTAAACAACCATTATCATTGTTGTTAGTTCCAATTTAGTCAATTAGATGGCAATCTCTTTTGAAAAGATTTAAATGATGGTCTTAAGTGCAGTGAAGTCAACTATAACTCACAGTGACAACATGAGGAACAGGTTGGAAACATGCTCTAATATATGCCATCCTCAATCTCTGTCATGCTCAAAATCACTGTTGCAGCCATTGGGTCAATCTGTCTCATTAAGTGTCTTTCTCTTTTTTGCTGGCCCTCTACCTTTTCCAATATGTCGTTTCCAAGGACTTGCACTTCCTGACAACCTGCCCAAAAGGTGTGCTACTAAGTTTTATCATTTTTGCTTCCAGGGAGCATCCTAGTAGCACTCCCTCCAAGATAAGAGTTATTTAGAGATTTTTGGCATTCCATTCATTATTCATCAACAGCACCACAGTTCAAATGTATTAATTGTTCTTCAGTCATCCTTATTCATTGTACAACTTTCACTTTCTGGAAGCAATTGGAAATACTATGGCTTCCCTGAAGTGTTCCTTAGTTTTTAAACTAAAATAATTGGCTTTCGTATTTGTAAAAGATTCTATACCACATATTTATTCAGTGTAAGACTACTTCTATGAAGGTTGCTGATTGTGGATGCAAGTAAAATTAATTTACTGAAAATTTCAATCTTAGATCCAGGGGAAGGTTTTACCTTTTCTTGATGTTGAGATGTAAGTGATATTGTGGGTCAGAACTGTATTTTTTTCCCCATGTATATTCAACCTTTTTTTCTGAGCAAATCATATGAGAAGCTGGACTATATGAAGAATAAAGTGCAGTAGGATGGGTGGAAGACTCATCCACAATGTCCATTCTGCAGATGACATAATTGAAATTGCAGATGGTGAAGAAGTCTTGATGCACTTGCTGCAAAAGATATAAGATCATAGCCTGAAATGTGGATTACATCTCAACATAAAGAAAACATGCTTACTAGGTAACATCATGATAGATGTAGAAACAATTGATATTGTCAATGATTTAATTTTATTTAGACCTACAATGAACACTCATTGTAACAGAGGTCAGAAATCCAGCAGATAGATTTTACCGGATAAATCTTCTATTGAGATTTTTTTCCAAAGTGTTAAAAAACAACAATGTAATTTTAAAGACAAAGGTGTACCTGATCCGAGCCATGATCTTTTCAACTACTTTCTATGCATGTGAAAGTGGTACAGTGAACAAAGACGGTACAAGAATTGATATATTTGAATTGTGGTGTTGGAGATGATTGCTGAATATCCATCCAAACAAAACAGTCTGTCCTGAAGGAGATACAAACAGGGTGCTGTCTCAAGTCCAGGATGCTAAAACTGTGCCTCATACACTGGTCAAATGTTGGACAGATGGGACCAACTTTTGGGGAAAAAAATCATTCTAGAAAAGGTGAAGAGTCAGAGAAAGAGAGGAAAACTCTCAAAAAGATGGTCTGACATAGGTACTATGACAATGGGTTCAAGTTATTCCTAGAATAGCTAAGAGCTGTTGTCAACACAATAGCACTTACCAACAGCAATCCACATTGAAAGCTCTCATCTTTGAAATACTTCAGGGGTTTAAATTCTTACTCACTATTTGCAAGCAAGACTGTGTCCTCTGCATAATGTAGGTTAAAGATGATTCTTCCACCAGACTTGATTCATCTTCACATAATCCATATTATCCACTTATCTTCTTAGATTGAACATGTATGGAAAAACAATACAATACTGATGCACACTTTTCCTGATTTTAAACCACACAATATCCCCTTGGTCTACATGAACAACTCTTTCTTACTCTCTGTAAACATTTTATATAAATTCCATTTAAATAAATACCATTAAGTGATACCTTTTGGGATACATATTCTTAATGTTTTCCACAATTTATTATGATCCACATAGTTGATAGGTCTTTGCAGAGATAATAAAATATAAGCAAATATCTTTGCTACTATCTCAGCTTTCATCTCAAATTCATTTGACATCAACAATGATATTTTTTGAGGGACCTCTCCAAGGTACTGAAGAGCAATGGTGCCTCTCTGGAGACTAAGGTGCTTTTGATACAGGCCATGGTCTTCACAATCACTTGTTATGCATTAGAGAGTTGGACAATGACCAAAGAGGATAGAAGGAGAATTGATGCTTTTGAGCTGTGGTGCTGGAGAAGAGTATTGAGAATACCATGGACTGCTAGGAAAACAAACAGATTCGTCCTGGAAAGGGTTAAACCGGGTGGCTCCTTGGAGGCAAGGATTTGGAGGCTCCATCTAACCTACTTTGGACATGTTGTGAGGAGAGACCGGTCCTTGGAGGAGGACATCATGCTTGGGAGGGTGGAGGATGGAGGGACAGCACAGGAGGGGAAGGCTCTCTATGAAGTGGATTTATTCAGTGACTGGGGTAATGGGGGTGGGTGTGTCTGAGACAGTGCAATTGGCACAGGACAGAGTCGAGTTTAGGGCTGTTGTGCATAGGGTCGCTATGAGTCGCAAGCGACTTGACGGCACATAACTACAACAACAACAAGGTCTTTTCTGAAGTCAGCTTCAATTTAGGCTGTTCTCTGTCAATATACTTTCCATGATTTTTGTTTGAACTTTTTTTTCTTAATAAAATAATTCTTTTTCTTTTTTCTCTTTTTCTCTTTGTATACTGTTGAGTCAGATCTGACTGGCACAGGAGAAGATTATCCATCCTTTTCCAGAGGAGTATCTGGTGGATTTGAATAGTGCTTTGTTGGAGCCAATGAGAGACTTATGAGGGAGCTGGGGCTTTTTAAAAACCAATTCACTTTTGGAGGGGTAAATTGCTTTGCGCTGTGAAATGAACATTTTTCTATGTGGTACAGCACTTTATTTTTGTCATTTCACCATACTGAAATAACTTGAGATACCTGTGATACTAAACAATGTGCCAGTGATGTGTCACATGGCATATGGTTGCACATGGTTGGCAATGTTTGGTAGAATTCACAGACTAAGACAGGCTTGGAAGCAGAAGTGGCGTCTACTTCTTAAACATGTCTGTGGAAGTTGTATGGACTTAGAGGACAATTGTTATAGAACAAGGTTAAGGTCTTTGGTTTGTAGGGTTACTACTTGATACCACTTACAACAGCAATAACAACATATAAAACCAACCCCTTAAGGGAACTCTGGTGACCTAGTGGCAAGAAGCTGCACTGCAATCCCAGAGGTAGGTAGTTCAAATCCACCAGATGCTCTGCTGGAGAAGGAGGGGCACTCTCCTCCTGTACCAGTCAGATCCAATTTGATGGTATACACACAAACAAATAATAAAATTTAAAAAAAATTAAAAAACAAAACCAAGCCCTTGTCTCCATCTTGGAGTTGGGTGAAGTGGTGGACTCTGTAAGATGGTTCTCTTGTTTTGTTTGAGGATCTGTGTGAATTGTGTGGTTGTTTTTTACTCAAACCTCTTGCTTAGACTCAACAAGACCTCCTGGAGGGCCTTTATATTTAAAAATTGGGCCCAAGGGATTATATTTTAATCCTTGTTACTATATTTTGGAGGAACATTCTTCTAAGTCAGAGAGCACTGTGGTCTATGAGTTTGTGGTGCTGAGGTAATCTGAGTTTGCTGTGACACTGTTCCCTGTGCCAGTGGAGTCTCAAATGCCATAACAGAACAACTGTGCTATAGGTGTGCCAAATACTATCATTGAATTGGGGGAGGAGAAAGGGAAAGGGGGAGGAAAATTAACAACAATGAATAAAGAAAATAAATAATTTACCAAATAAAAAGCCACATGAGGCCTCCTTTTCTTAATAGGTCTACTAAAAGCAAAAGCTTAGACCTACTTATTTTTTTAGACCTAATTTTACCTAGCGACTAGCAAATCTTAAAACCTAAATATACATAAATTTCTGCCATCTAGTTTGGGTCTGGAAGCCTCTTTCAATAAGAAGATCTAAGACACAGAAACAGTAAAGATATACTGCTAACCTCATTAACTAGCATCTTTTTAAAAATTATGACTGTTAGGAGAAATTGCTAAGTCTTTTTCATAGGGACTTCTGAGTATATTGAGATACATTTTTATTCATGCTGTTTTGGAATAGCTACTGCTATGTAAGGGCTCCATTTAAACTATGTGACTATTCAAATTAATTTGGATAATATAAATTTAAATATTAAAATGATATGAAAATTGGTGAGAATATAGTATCCATAAGAAAAGAAACTATTTAAAACATATACATACTACTCTCTCTCTCTTCTTTTTTAGTGAGGAGTTTGAGTTCTCCAGATGCTCCTTATAAGAAAGCTGGGCAATCTCCTTCTATAAAAATCTATGGCCTCTGAAAGCCTTCTACAGGGTTATCTGTGATTTGGTTCTGAGTTGATAGTGCATTATAACAAAACATTACATACTAATTAAATGAAAAATAAAATGTAAATGGCATAAAAAAGAACAACATGAGGCATGACAGAAAGTAACATTTCAAAAATTCTTTCTATGAATTTTTATGTGTACATGCATATGCAACACTCTCAAAAGAAGATTAACATTCTAAAATTAATTTTATTTTCTAAATAAATAATCATGTGTTTTGAAAGCATAAGATTCAGTATGGTCTACTTTGTTGGAAAGCATAACGCAGAAAATCACTTTACATTTATTTACTATAATTGATACAAGCAGCCAAAATGCTCCTTATATGCTTGGATTATTTTATATCAAGTACTTTGGATAAGTTTTCAGAGTACATCAGACATTGAAGAATGTCATTAAATTTGATATCATGCAGATTTACCACAGAGTTACTTAAATACAAGTAAATGCATTTTGCTGAAGGTAGATAAGGTTTGGACCAGGAAAACATTCATTGTCACAGACTGAAGATGAACATCATCCTGTATTTTAAAAAAAAAGTCAGTTTTTTTTAAGTGGGAACTAAAGTTTACAAGTCAAAATTTGCTGAACAACTATCATTGAGGTAAAGGTAGAATATCTACAAGTAAGAATTAGGCAGGCTTAATCCATAATTAATATGTGTGACTACAAGATTTGTCAGAGGCACACACATGCTTTTTTGCTACAGATGGTCTCAGTCCAACTACAGCACAAGTTCTCCTAGTTACTATGTCCTGGTACTGAGTTTCATAATATACTTGTCTGCTAACTGAAAGGTTAGAAATTTGAAAACATCAGAAAGAAAGAAAGAAAGAAAGTCAGTCTTCTACCATTGAAATTTGTAGCCTTGGAAACTTATAATTTAGCCCTATAAGTCGGACTCAACTATTTATAGTTAGTAAAATGTCTTCCTTTATTAAATGGGCTGGAAGTCTCTTGTTTCAGCCATCAGGACCTGGTGGCAGGTCCTTTGTATTTAAACGCCAGTTGGGTACAACCTGAGGGTGAATCTCCAGCTTGGAGCAGTTGGATTCTAGAGGATAAGTGCGTAACTGTTTTTTATTTACTTGAAAGCTGGGTGTAAATTGTTTGGGCATTTTTTATTTTGCTAACAACCAAATGTTAAGTTGATTGGCTGCTTCTGATTTTGTTAGCGATCAGCTGTGGGCTGAAAACCTCTTGTTCAAGCAATTAGGACCTGGTGGATGAGGCTTTGTATTTAAAAGCCAGTAGGTTCCTCAGATATGCAGCTCTTGGTCCTGATGTTAATTGTTTGGGAAGAACATTAGTCTAACTGGTACACCACCTGTCTATCAGTTTGCTGCACTGAGATAATTTGTGATTGCAGTGATACTGAAATCTGTGCCGTTTGTGTGCCAACTGACAAAAAGTTAGCCCACGGTGAACAGGCTTTAGTGGAGTTCCTTGAATAAGACAGGCTAGGAAGCAGGATGGGTCATCTGTTTTCTAAATAACAGGTCTTTGAAAACCCTATGAATGCTAAAAATAGTTGTGTAATGTTAAAGCCCAGATTAGAAGCCAATTGAAAGAAGGAAAAATAATAATAACCATTGTTTAATAATTGTAACATGCGTATAGCTTGAATGTTGGAAAACTGTAAACTGTTAATATGAAATGGAATACAAGAATATTGACATTGTTATTGTTGATTGCCTTTGAGTCAAGCACAACTTATAGTGACCCTATGAACAAAAGGTCTGAAGCCCGTCTACAACTATCGACATTTATCAAAGTTCACAGAGTTTCCAGAGGCAAGTTGTGTAGGAAGTGGGTGTCACTCCTCCTCCCAACTAGGCATTAAAGAGATGGGATGGACCAGCTTTAGCCACTTTGGATATGATAATCACATTGTATACAATGCAGGGAGTGAAAAACAGAGAAAGAATAGTGGTGTATTAATAGCCAAAAATCAATTTCACGTTCTATCCTGAAATACAATACTGTGAGTTGCTGTTGTTATATGCTGTCGAGTCACTTGTGACTCATAGTGACCCTGTGTACAACAGCCCTAAACCCTGCTCTATCCTGTGCTAATCACACTGCCTCTGTCTGACACACCCATCCCTATTACCCAAGTCACTGAATCAATCCACCTCATAGAGGGTCTTTCCCTCTTGTGCCATCCCTCCACCGTCCCAAGTATGATGTCCCTCTACAAGGACCATTCCTCCTTACGACATGTCCAAAGTATGTCAGATAAAGCCCCAGAATCCTTGCCTCCAAGGAGCAGCCTGCTTTAACCCTCTCCAGGCTGAATCTGTTTTTTTTCTTGGCAGTCCATGGTACCCTCAATACTCTTCACTCGCACCAGAGCTCAAAGGAATCAATTCTCCTTCTGTCCTCCCTAGTCATTGTCCAACTCTCTGATGCATAACAAGTGATTGCAAAGACCATGTTGTTGCTGTTGTTGTTGTTATGTGCCATCAAGTCGTTTGCGACTCATAGCGACCCTATGTACAACAGCCCTAAACCATGCTCTATCCCGTGCCAATCTCATTGCCTCCG
>NW_006399923.1:634304-637896 GCF_000299155.1 Elephantulus edwardii | reverse complement strand
GCCTACTATTATTCAAATATATGCTCTTAGCTCTAGAGCCAAAGAGGAAGAAATTGAGAATTGTACCAAATTTTACAATCCAAAATTGACCAAACATGCAATGAAGGTGCATTAATAATAATTTATGACTGGAATATAAAAGTAATAAACAATGAAGAAGGAATTGTTTGTTCTTATGTGCTATCGAGTCACTTGTGACTCATAGAGACCCTATGCACAACAGCTCTGAACACTGCTCGATCCTGTGCCAACCTTATTATCCCTGACTCACCTACCTTCAATACCCCAGTTACTGTGGCAATCTGTCTCATCAAGTGTCTTCCTCTCTTGCATTGTCCCTTCACTCTTCCAAGCATGATAGAACTTCAAAATCATTACCTCCAAGAGGCATCATCGTTTTACTCTTTAGGAAATACCTATTCATTCTTTATAGCAGTCCATGGTATATTTCAACAAAAAGATGCTGCTCTGTATGTCCTCATCTGGTTGAGCCAAGAAAAATAGAGGCCAGTCACGTGGTCAACTGACAGTAGCGTGCAGAAATTGTTGAACAACATCATTAATAATATCAGTAATAACACATGCAACAAGATCCTGCTGAAAATTTTACAAAAATGACTGGCGTAGCACATCCACAGAAAATTGTCAGATGTGCAGAGAGGCTGTGGCATTAGGGATATTAAAGCTAATGTTAGAGGGACCTTCATTGAAAGCTGAGAATACCAGATGAATGTCTATGTTTCATTGACTATATATCAAAGGCATTTGATTGTGTGAATCACAACAAACTGTGGCTAACTTTGAGAAGAATGGGAATCCCAGAACATTTGATTGTACTTTGTGAAACTATGCTTGGACCAGGAGGCACTCATCAGGACAGAAGAAGGAAATAGTGCATTGTTTAAAATAAAGAAATAAAATCCCTGTTTTAAAGCAGGTCTGACATGGGGTTTGGGAGGAGAATAGTATAAGAGTGGATAGATAATGACATTGCACTGCAACAGCTGAAGAAAATAACTGTTTAAAAAGAATATATGGTTAAGCATTATATAAGAAATAACTGTCAGAAAAAGAGGCACATTTCATAGAGGACTGGAAGGAAAGCTAGAAGGAGATAATTATACAACAGTGAATGAATATTTTAAAGAAACAAAACGGTGACCTGGGGCAGGGAAGAGAGAGAGATAAGGGGTAAAATAAGCAACAATGTATTAATAAAAATCTAAATTTTCTGTAAACATTAATTAAAATCACAATTAAATTAAAAAAATTAAAAGATCAGGAAAAGTATACAACAGGAATGTATTTATCCAATCTCTAGACCTTTTCAATCTATATGCAGAACAGATAATCTAGGAGGCTGGGCTCTATGGGGAGGAATTTGGTATCTGGATTGAAGGAAGACTCATCAACAACCTGCATTATGAAGATGATACAAACTTAGATGCCGAAACTATGAAGGACCTGAGGTATTTTCTGCAGAAGATCAAGGACCTCAGCTTTCAATATGGTTTGAAGCTCAATATCAAGAAAAAAAGATGCTCACCACTGGGCAATTTGCAGCATCATGATAGACAACAAAGAATATAAATTATATAGCTTTAATCTTTCTCACAGTGAAATGGAACCAGCTTGATCATTGGAGTATATGGCCATGTTTATCGACAAGATTAGGTGTGAGGCTACCAGATGGTCCATGGGAGAAGGATGGGCAATCTCCTCCCATGTGAATAACAGTTCTGAAAACCCTCTGAAGATCAGCTATGGGTCACTTCTGACTCTATGGTACACAACAATTATATATATTTTGTGTGTATATATATATGTATGTGTGTATATGTGTGTGTGTATATGTATGTGTGCATATATATGTATATATATACATAGTTTATAACTACGTATTTTTCAGTATATACTTATATTGTTGCTGTTGTTGATTGCCTTTGAGGTGATCACACCTCATAGGGACCCTTTGAACAAAAGGCTTGAAGACCCTCTAAAACTATCACCATTTACAAAAGTTCATGTTATTTAGGAAGTGGATATTTATAGTTAAATATAGTTAGTATATTTAGTTATTGTTATAGTTACATAGCATATAGTTATACTTAGTATATAGTTATATAACCTATATATTCTATATATCCTATACTTTTATTTAGTATGTAGTTAAATTATATAGTTATATACATAGTTAGCTTTGCATTATAGTTTTATAGTATATGTTGTTGTTTTTGATTGTCGTTGACTTGAGCACAACTCCTAGCAACCCTAAAACCAAAGGCCTGGAGCCTTTCTATAGCTATCATAATTTATGAAAGTTCATAGTGTTTCCAGAGGCATGTTTAGGAAATGGATGGTATATAATTATAGTATATAGTTATAATTAGTAGATAGTTATATACTATAAAGGTATATATGTTGTTGTTGTTGTTGATGTTAAGTGCTGTCAAGTTGCCTGAGATTCATAGTGACCCTATGTTCTGTTCTGTGCCAATTTTATTTATCTCTGAAAACCTACCCTCATTACCCCAGTGACTGAATCAATCCATCTCATAGAGGGTCTTCCTCTCCTGCACTGTCCCTCCACCTTCCCAAGCATGATGTCCCTCTCCAAGGTTTGGTTGCTCCCTGCAACATGTCCAAAGTATTTCAGAGCATCAGAATCCTTGCCTCCAGGGAGAAGCCTGGTTTAACCCTCTCCAGGTTGAACCTGTTTGTTCTCTTAGCAGTCCATGATATATTCAATACTCTTGTCTAAAACAACAGCTCAAAGGCATCAATTCTCCTTCAGTCATCCTAGTCATTGTCCAACTCTCTGATGCCTAGCAAGTGATTGCAAAAACCATGGCCTGTTTCAGACACACCTTAGGCTCCAGACTTACATCATTGTTCTTCATTATTTTGACAGCAGACTTTCCCAGCACAATATATCTTTTAAATTCCTGGCTTCTGGTACCAACAGTGTTGATTGTGAAGCAAAGCAAATTGAAGTTGTTTACAATCTGAATCTTTTCACCATCTATAATGATGTTACAAATTATCCCAGTTCTTACAATTAGATGTCTTAGCACAGTCAATGAAACACAGATAGATATTCGTCTGGTACTTCCTAGTACCATGACTCCTTCCAAACCCAGCCTGCTCTTTTGGCAGATCTCTGTTGATGTGCTGTTCCAGTCATTTTTGGATAATATTCAGCAGACTCTTTCTTGTATGTGATATTAATATTGTTCGATAATTTCCACACTTTGTCAGATCATTTTTCTTTGCTATAGGAACAAATATAGATTTCTTCTAGTCAGCTGGCCGGGTGGTTTTCGTCCAGACTTCTTGACACAACTTGGTGAGCACACCTAGGGCAGCATATTTTGTTGACATATATCAATTCTTATATATCATCAATTCCTGAGGCCTTGTTTTTTGCCAATTCTCTAGTTGTATAGATATAGTACATAGTTAGTGTATAACTATATATAAAATTATATATATCTCTACTTCTGAAATTATAGGCCTTCGAAAACCCTATGTACAATAGAGCACACTTAGACTATCATTTCGACTAACAGACATGGCAATTGAAACTGAGATC
>NW_006399923.1:630099-631300 GCF_000299155.1 Elephantulus edwardii | reverse complement strand
ATCTATCATCTATCTATATTTTTGGAAGCAGTGGTGGCCTCCACTTCCTAAACTTCATGCCTCTGGAAACTCTGTGAACTTTGGTAAATGATGAGGTTTGTGGAAGGGCTTCAGACATACTATCCAAAAAGTCTTGACCCACAGTCTTCTGGGAGAGGTAGCTTTTCATACCTATGTGGTGTATGGTCGGTCAGCTGAGTCACCTCTTGTAGCACACGTTGTGTCCCACATTGTGTCCTGTTGCCCTGTGCCTTGTGCTCCAAAATTTGAAGGTGTTAGCCTTTATATGTGTCTTCTAGGATACATAGTTGTTCATAACTGTGTGCTTTGTGGTGAAAACAGAGTACCAGAGGATTGACTATTCAAAGGCATTTGACTGTGTAAGTCACAACAAACTGCGACTGACTCTGAAAAGAATGGAAATCCCAGAACACTTAATTGTTTTTATGCAAAACATATACTTGGACCAGGAGGTAGTCGTCAGAACAGAGCAAGGAAAAACAGCATGGTTCAAAATTGGGAAGGGTGTATGCCAGGGATGTGTCCCTCTATCCATATCTTTTTAATCTTTATGTAGAACAGATTATCCAGAAGGCTGGGATCCATGAGAAGAAATGTGGCATCAGTATTGATAGAAGAGTCTTTGGCAATCTGCTTTATGTAGATGACACAATCCTGATTGATGAAATTGAGGAGAACCTGAGTTACTTGTTGCAGAGGGTCAAGGACTGCAGCCTTCAATATGGATTTGAAGCTGAAGATCAAAAAAACAAAGATTCTTACTACTGGGCAGATTGGCAGTATGGTGAAGAGGTTGAGAGTGTTAATAACTTCAGTTTGCATAGGTCTATAATCAACAATCTTGGTACCTGCCCCCAGGAAATTAAAAGAACTATTGCTTTGTGAAAGTTTGCTGTCAGAGACCTCTCCAAAGTAATGAAGATAAATGATGTCAGGCTGGAGACTAAGGTATATTTGAAATGGGCCATGGTCTTTGCAATTACTTACTATGCATCAGAGAGCTGAAGCTTCATCTGATATAGTTTGGACATACAAAGGCAGAATCAGTCCTTAGATTGGGACGTCATGCTTGAGAGAGTGGAGGGACAGCACAGGAGAGGAATACTTTTTATTGAGTCAGTGACTGGGATAATTGGGGTAGGTGTATCAGAGACAATAAGATTGACACAGGTAGAGCAGG
>NW_006399923.1:625814-629644 GCF_000299155.1 Elephantulus edwardii | reverse complement strand
ACAATAATACTTAATCATATATCCCTTTAAAACAGTTTTCTCCCCCATCTGTTTCAATGCAGTATACATTATTTATCCCCTCTTTCTCAGTCTCCCCCAACCCCAATGTCAGTCCCATTTTAGAACAGTGGAACAATGCAGTATAAGTTCTTTTGTGACTAGATATTTTTAATTTGCCCTATTGGCACATAAACCAAATTCTTCTGATTTTAGATTGATATACATTGATAGAGGATCATCAGTAAAAGAGCAACTGACACAATAACTATAGCAATGGTTTCAAGGATAACCACAAAAAGTGAATATGGCACAAATGTGGGTCATATTATGCCTGTTCTAAGTAGGCTATCAATAATAAGAACTGGATTAACATTAATCAACAATTATTCCTATGGCACAAAACCACGAAGAGTAATTCTTTAGAAAAAAGAGTTTGCAATGTTTTCTACCATACACTAATATTAACTTGTACACGGTAACTAACATCACCAAATGTGAATACAAATTTGTGTAAGTAATTTAGTCATTGTTGTTAGGTCCCATTGAGTAGAGTACGACTTACAGTGAGTGCCTCTATGAACAATAGATCTTCACTTTGTCTTCTTCTGAGTACAGCTTGAACATCTGTCAGTTTCCTGTCTTTGACCTGTTTGAGGCTTTCGAAGGATCAGCAGCAGTATTTTGCTTGTGTGTGATATTAATGATATATGTTTGATTATTAATCATACAAACCTTAAGTTACTGAAAGCTAAAGTCCTTTTTCATCTAATAATATGACTTTATTTTATTGAGCAATGGCAAATCCAAAAGTCAAATGACTACTCAACCTCCTCTATTTTAGAGCATTAGTAAATAATTAGTTTTATATTGTTGTTTTATCACTGTTTCTTAAGATAGGTGGTGAAGGAATAGAAATAGTGCAATGAATACTTGTAGAGACAGGGTGAAAATAAACATAGATAAGTAGTCATTAATCATACAAACTACAGTGTATATCAATTGTATAAATCACATTATTGTTAGGTGCCAGCAAGTCAAGTATCACTCATAGCAACCTTATTGATAACAGATATGAACTCTGCCCTATTTTGTTCCATCCTCATAATTTTTTTTCCCCATCCTCATCATTTCTGACGTACTTAGACCATGCAGCAGTCACAGTATTAATTCATCTTGTTGAGGGTCTTCCTCTCTTCTGTCTTCCCTCCACCTTTCCAAGCAGGATGTCACTGATAGAATAGCTTCTAACAACCTGTCCAAAGAGTGTGAGACAAAGCTTTGTCATCTTTGTCTCAAAGGAGAAGGTTGGCTGCATTTTCCCTAAGACATATCTATTCTTTTCTGCAGTTCATGAGATATTAAGTATTTGTCTTTAACATCACAGCTCAAAGGCATTGGTTCTTACCCTGTTATCCCAATGCAGTGTCCAGCTTTCAGATGCATAGTAAATGATTGAAAAGGCCATGGCCTGAATCAGGAAAAACCTTAGTTTTCAAACTGCCATCATTCTCCTAAGTAGTTTGGAGAGGTCCATAACTTTAGACTTTCCAAGTGCAATAAAGTTCCTGGTCTCCTGACTGAGAGTACCAAGAATCTTAAGGGTGGACTCAAGAATGTTAAGGGTGGACTCAAGTAAGATGAAATCATTGCCAATAGCGATGTTTTTTCCAATCTGCTATGATGATGTCTGTCGGGTCAGTGTTGAGAGTTATTGTTTTATTGATGTCGATATTTAATCCATATTGAAACTCAATATGCATGAGTGAAAACAAACAAATAAAAACAACCAAATAATGAGACATATCTTACTCTTCCATATAAGCCATGGTGGTTGTTGTTGTTGTTGTTGTTAAGTGCCGTCGAGTCATAGGTGACTCATAGCAACACTATGAATGAATGACCTGGACACTTGTATAACTTTCATCCTTTCTCCAGGTTCATAGGGTTTCCAGAGCCAAGCTATTTCAGAAGTGGATGCCATTCCTGCTTCCAAAACTAAGCCACTAGCACCCCCTGTTTATTTGAGGGAGTCATTATTATTGGACCTGTTTATATATGTAGTTTCAAGTATTTTTTCTTCTAAAATTATATCTGTTGAAAACCATGCTCATATGTCAGAATAAAATAAAAAGAGCCACATGATTCCTTTCTGGAGTTTCTTTAGCTACTTCAAAATGGAGTGTTTTGAATAACAATGTGATTGCATTTTAATATCTATCATAAAAATTTGTACTTAAATAGTATTTTTCCTCTAAAGAAATCAAAGCATTTAGCAAAAAAAAAAAACAAAAACAAAAACAACTCATCCTTTAGCTAGGACAAATGTGTATGGTCTTCACAAATGAAAAAAAAATCACAAACCCACTTTTAACTAAGAAGTGATTTGAATTCAAACACCTTTTCACTCAGAGAAGAGGAAAGGAACCAATTTTTTACCAAATATGAAGGTTTGCAGCAAATGGTAAAGATAAATTCCACTCCTGAGGACTTTGTGGTTCAAAAGACATATGGGGAAGTGGAAAGAACAAGAATTACATACTAAACCTGTCTACAGGAAGCTGATAAAGTGGATTATAGCATACCAGGTATAGCCTGATTCATTTCAGGGAGCTAAACTTCTTAAGTGATACATTTCTGTGCAATGAATGCTGATCAGGAAGTCCAAGAGCAAGGCAGAACACACACACACACACACACACACACACACACACACACACTCATTCTCAGATATACTTACAGCTTCAGAAACTGAAATGGTAGATTATTATGACTGGGAGTTGATGAGACAGCAATAAGTTTTTATTAGGTTTAGTCTACTTATAAATTGTGGTTAAATGCAGAGTTCCTAGGATCAGAAATACTTGCTTAAGTTTTTAATCTATTGTCAACTCTGTTGCTTAATGTTTCAACAGAAAGTAAAGACAATAGCCCCTCTCTTGGGAGATAGTTACATGAAAATTAATGTAATTTAGACATCTTTAAGTCATTTTTTTAGTTCACAAAATAAATTATAAAAATTATTTGTATATTTATGGAGATATTATCTTACACAGAGAGATTGAATAATCTCTCCCAGCAGAGATTTTGAGAATGGCACCGTCTTGCACAGGTTTTCATTGTTTTATACATAGGATTGCTATGACCTGGAGTTGACAGCATTTAATAACAATAACCTAAATTTTTGAAAAGTAACATATATTGAACAGTAACATATTTTATTTCATTTTAATGTAGCCAATTTCATACTCCCTTCATTGTTTATAACTGATTAAATTTTGCATTTTAAAATATTTTAAGGAAACATATTTGTTATGGTTGTTGTTATTAGGTGCCATTTAGTTGAACATAACTCACAACGACCCTATGACTAAAAGATCTGAACCCTGCTCTGTCCTGTGCCATCCTCACATTTCTTGACACGCAAGAGCCCAATGTAGCTGTCAGTGTTAATCCACCTTGTTGAGGATCTTCCTCTCCTTAGTCAACCCTCCACCCTTCCCAACATCATGTCCTTCTTCAAGGAATAGCACCTCCTAGCTATCTGTCCAAAGTTCGTTAGGCAAAGCTTCATCATTCTTGCCTCCAAAGAACACTCAGAATGCACCCTCTGTAAGCCGTATCTGTTTTTTCTCCTGGCCATCCATAGGATATTCAGTGCTCTTCTCCAACACCACAGTTCAAAGGCATCAATTCATTGTCCAGCTCTCAGATGCATCACAAGTAAATGATATTATTGAAATGGCTTATTTTTCTTTTATATCAATAGCTTTTGCAATGCCATTATTTCTAAATTTTAAGTATCCTAAAAATGCAAAGGTCAGAATTTATCT
>NW_006399923.1:617486-624634 GCF_000299155.1 Elephantulus edwardii | reverse complement strand
GTACACTCTTGTCTTTGAAAAGTAAAAGACAAATTGCTTGACAATCCCTCCCCCCACATCCACTTAACTATGCAGCCATTGTTCTGGACTCCTGTCATGACAATGATACCTAATCACATATCCATTTTAAACAGTTGTCTCCCTCATCTGTTTCAGTGCAGTATACATTATTTATCCCATCTTTCTCAGTCTCCCCTCAATCCTGATGTCAGTCCTGTTTTACATCAGTGGGACTATGCAGTATTTGTGTTTTGTGACTGAGACATTTCACTCAGCATGGTGTCCTCCACGGTCACTTGTTTTGAATATTATTGCATGAGTTCCTTGTTTTCCATGCAGCATAGTAGCAGTATTCCATTGTGTGAATATACCACAGCTTCTTTATCCATTCATTTGTTCATGAGCACTTAAGTTGTTTCCAAGTCCTTACTATTGTGAACAAAGCCACTATAAACATCGTTGTGCATACATCTGCTTGGGTGGCAGTTATTGTCTGTTTGGTGTATATTTCCAGTAGTGGAATTGCTTGGTCAAATGGTATCTCTATTTGCAACTTTTTGAGAAAGTGCCATACCGCTTTCCACAGTGGTTGCACCATTTTACACTTCCACTGACAGTGAATAAGGGTTCCAGTTTCTCTACAACCTCGCCAGCATTTGCTGCTTGCTGTTCTGTTAAATTTTGCTATTCTTACTGAGGTGAGACGATATCTCATAGTTGTTTTGAAAAAATGCTTTTTAAAAAAATAAAAGCAATCTACTCTCTTGAGATGCTCTAATCTGTATGAAACTTTCAGAGTCTTATCTTTCATGGTTCATTTCTGTTAATTCCCACTAAGAATACTGATGAGATAGCCTTGACTGCTCAAAAAATTTCACATAGCATCTATGTTAAATCCATATCATGTTTAACCTTCATCTATTCAATTCCATATTCACCTATTGACAAAGCTATTACTTGCTTATTTCCTTATTCTATTTTTGTTTCGTTCACTTCTCATTTTATTCCTTCTGAAAAAAAATCTAAAAAGCTCTATGTTCAATTTCTATCTATTATTGCTATGTTGTAGATGCTGGTGAGTTATCTATATTTCATGAAAACACAATGCATAATATAACTAAAATGCCAGTCCTGTGCTAGTCTCACAATGTTATCCTGACATACAGCATAACTAGTTTAAAAAATCAAAACAACAATTACTTTCATGCAGGACTCAAAACGTCACAGAGTCTGCTTTGTTAAATCAAAATTATATTCTTTACGATGGGTCTGTTGTTGTTGTTGTTCTGTGTTGTCAAATTAACAGTGAATCCTAGAAATCCTATGCATAATAGTTTTGAGCCTTGCCCTATCTGAAGCCATTCTCACTGTGTCTCACACATCAACCCCCATTACCTCATTAACTGTGTCAATAATCCGTTTCTTTCAGAGTTTTCATATTCTGTGCTGTCACTCTACCCTTTCAAGCATGAAGACCTTCTCCAAGGACTGGTCCCTCCTGGAAACATGCCCAAAGTATGTTAGAGAGCGCTTCAAAATCCTTGTCTCAAAGGAGCAGCTTGGTTTCATCTTCTTCAGGCCAGATCTGTTTGTTATTTTGGCAGCCAATAGTATGTTGAATACTCTTCTCCAACATCACACCTAAAATGTATAGATTCTTCTTCTATCATCCTTAGTTATTTCCCAGCTCTCTGAGCCATAATAAGTAATTGCAAAGTCAATGGCCTGAATTAGGCTCACCTTAGTCTCTAGACTGTCATCATTGCTCTTCAGTACTCTGGAGAGGTCCCTGACAGAGATTTTCCCAATGCAATTCACCTTTTTGATGTCCTGGCTACTCAAACCAAGAGTGATGGTTGTGAAAACAATCAAGCTGAAGCTGTTAAAAATCTCAATCTCTTTTCCATCTATCATGATACTGCCAACTGGCCCAGTGGTGAGAATCTTGGTTTTCTTGACACTGAGCTTTAACCAAATTTAAAACTGAAGTCCTTGACCTTCTGCACCAAATGCCTCAGGTCTTCCTCAGTTTCAGCAAGCAAGCAAAGTTGTGTCATCTGCATAGCACAGGTTGTTGATGAGTCTTCCGCCACATTCCTTCTCATAGAGACCAGCCTCTCAGATGATCTGTTCCACATATCGATTGAAAATGTATGCGGATAAGCTGCATCCCTGGTGTGCATCTTCTCTAATTTTGAGCCGTGCAGTGCTTCCTTGTTCTGTCCTGATGACTGCCTCCTGATCCAAGTACAGGCTTCACCTGAGCACAGTCACATGCTCTTGGATTCCCATTCTTCTTAAGTTTAGCCACAATCCCCTCCTTTATCCACCAAACTTTATAATTATAACCCTGTAATTGCCACTCCCTTCCTTTCCCATCATACCTGCTCCTGTTCCTTTCTCCTTTTGAATTTTTATCAACATCTTACTAGTTATCCTTCTCTCATGGTGTATTTTTTAAAAGGCCGGTTCTTTTAAACTTGCCAACAGACTTTGCTATGCACTTTAAGGCCAACATTCATTTTCTCTGAGGTCTGGCAAATGTAGGATATTGTGATATATTTCTAAAGAACTTTGTTCATTACAGCCAAACATATTCAAGATGTGAGGTTTTGTCTTCAAAGGATCTTGATACACAGCGTTTATGAAGAAATATATACCCTAGAGACCCAGAAACAGACATAATTAGGGCAATAACTGTACAGGTAGGTTACCAGGAAAACTCACTTCACAGCTCTGAGCCCACTCTATAGTAATGTGAATACACATGCATCTTTGAAAAATCATGTAATACCACTCATGTGGTCTGACCTATTGTTGTCAAATTATCTCTCCGAGATACTCTGCCTTTAACTCAGCTTATTTCATTAGAGCAAGTTGTGAATACTGTTAACTTTTAGTTTCTGCTACAATAATATAAAAAGTATCCCTTTCCTAAGTTTGGTGGAGTGGTCACTTTTCACCAGTGGCCATGAATATTTCCTGGTCTAAACTGTCTCTTGCCTCAATAAATTTAATTTGCCTTTATTTAAGCAGACTTTGTAATGTTGATGATAGTTATTAATGATGATTTTAATTCAACTTGGAAGGAACAGATCTTTTCTATGTAACCAAGTTCCACATTTCCCCCCAAACACTAATTTTCCAAAAGAGTAACTAAGCAGGAATCTTTATTAACAGCTTTAATAGCAATTTGATTCAATAGTTATTTTGTTGGCTCAAAAATATCATTTTATACAATTATATTTGCATGTTCTCATTCTCTTTTCACTCTTAAATTTTCTTACATTTGACTCTTCTCAGTTATTTAATGAGTATTTAATAAGTATTTATTGGACAACTGAAGCTATGGAAGAGTATCAATAAACCTAGTCATGTTCTCATTGTTGTTGCTCTTGTGTATCGTCAAGTCAGAACCAACTCATAGCTGGCTTTGTGGTGATAACGGGTTTTCAGAGGGAGTAAATTGCACAGGAGGAGATTGTCCATCTTTCTCCCTTCAAGCACCTGTTGGCTTTGAAAGGTGTGCCTGTGGGATTGCAGTTGTTGTCATAACCCTGTTAAACTGTAGGTAATTTGCTGCAAAAATCTACAAATCACCATATACAGAAATGCTCTGAAACAAATTTCTGGCATTTGGAGTCAAATGGATCTAAGTAATACAAATACATCCAACAATATGATTTCTTTCTCAAGACTGCATACATAAAAATGAAATTTTGTCAGTCTTTCTTTGAGACTATGATTGTACAATTATTCATTATCTCCTTCGACTTAAAGACAAAAAAGTTACAGTCATAGGTCTATGTTGTATCAGATGTTGGCATTGAAAAGTGGGTAGACTCTCCAATATTGTTGTTGTCATTTACCATTGAGTTGGAACCAACCCATAGTTGACCCTTCAGTGGGTGGATTTTCAGAGGCAGTACAGGGAAAAAGTACTCCTCCCCGCCCCGTGCAGAGCAGCTGGTGGATTTGAAACACATACTTCTGCACTGGCAGCCCAATTCCTTACCACTAAGTCACCAAAGCTCTACTCAATATTAGGTCATTATTTTAAGAAATGTGTGAGATATTTTAACTATATAAAATGTATATATCAAAGTAAAATATATTTATCAAAGATGATTCTGTTTCACTTTGTTATCAAAGGTTCCTATTTCTCTGTTTTTGTTTGTTTGTTTTATTAACTTTTTTAAAAAATCATTTACTTACAAAATTTGTATGCATTGTGTGTTACACTATCCTTCATCCACATTTTGTTTCATACAATTATTCTCATGCATTATGTTTGAGAAAGATTATCATCATTGAACCTTGCCCATCATTACCCTGTCTTAACACTGCAATTCTTTCCATTTCCTTCTCCCCGCTCCACTCACCAAACTGCAATCCTGTAGTCTTGTCTGGACCCATCTTTATGCCCTTGGTCCCACCCCTTAAGCACCCCTTGAGTTCCCATAGAGGTAATACTAGTTTCTTTCTCCTATTACAATAATTATCTAATCTTATTTCTTAAGAACACTTGGCAATTATAAAACATTAATTATAAAAGACTTCTAATAATTACGAACCATTAAAAATTTAGTTAGATAAAAAGCAAATGTAGAATGCCAAAATGTGTAAGAAGATAGTTATTATTTCAACTAATATTTATTATGTGGTAATTATATATTCATTTTCTCTTAATAAACAAGCCTGAAAAGACCTCTGCTTTTATGGTACTTACATTCAAATATTTATGAAGGAAATGAACCTTTTCAGAAGGACAGTGGAATAGAAATAAATTTCTTAAAAGAAATACTCAGATCTCATGTTGACTTCAGTGATAATTTCATTTCTATGTAAATTGAAATTTCTGAGCTGCTTGATTGCTTATGTTTACCCCAATTATCAGACACAACTGTCAACTTTCCCATTTTATGACTTAGTTTGAGTATATTTGAGGTTATAACAGTGCATTTATCAGTACAGCAGCACAATAGAGGTGTTCTCAATATTAGTGTCTGCTATTTAACTTTTCAGTATTCTGGAAAACTAATACACTCTAATGCCATATGGAGCATCGGAAAATTTGTATGAGGCTTTAATTATCTGAAAACCCAAAGCGAACTGCTACTTATATGAAACCTGGGGATTTTAATGAAGAGCATACATATGTTCTTCTTGCTAATTGAAGATGAGCTTCATTTTAACAGATTAAATCCCTTGAGAATTAAAAACATAAAGAAAGAAAAATTAAAAGGAATTTGAATACCCAAAGTAAACTTTGCTAATTCTCTATCTACTGAATACAAATCTATTGTTAGACATATTCTCATATGTAATGTTTGTGCTGAATATGGAAATATCTATGATACAGAATATTCAGAATATTGCAAATGTTTTTGTTTAGAGTTATCAAAAATTTACATATTTTATTGGGATAACCTTTTATCCTTTTAAAGCTTAATAGTATTTGTATTAATGTTTTTATTAATGATTTTAAGGCAACATATATATATTTTTTCCATTTAATTTTTTTCACATTCATTCATTGTTACACATTTTCCTCTCTGACCATCCCTCCCCCCACTTTTTTTTCTCTTTGAAGAAAAAAAAATATTTCATTGTTATACAATTCCCCCACCACCACTGAGTCCACGGTCCATTTTAATATGCATTTCTTTTTCTGTAACCTTGTCATAAATTACATGAGGGAGAGAATAGTTTAAAAGGAATATAGGCTTAGGTATTATTTTCATGGTATTAAATTTATAATGTTTTTAAATTGTATAATAATAATAGGTAATATTTGTAGGTTGAACATTTTTTTGTTTAGAATATGAACTCATGAATGTTTTATTTTGTAGTAATCTACAAATTAAAAAAAACTACTCTAAAAGAAGACAAAATATAAAGGTATTTGAAAATGAAAATATGTATGAATTTGAGATGAGCAAAATTAATTAAACTACACTTAGAATACAATAATAGCTGTCATGTTTATTGAGCTTGACTACTAGCTAAAAAGATGGTGGTTTAAATAAACCCAGAGGCATCTCAGAAGACAGGTTTTGTGATCTGCTTCAGAAATGTCACAGCGCTGAAAGCCATATGGAAGAGTTTTGTTTTATATACATGAAGTCACATGAGTCAACTGGAAAAAGAGAAACAAAAGAACAAAAAACCTACTAAATTAGCTACAAATTGTGTAATTTATATAATAATAAAACAAGACAGAAAATAGCACAGGTATATATCTGCTTTTCAATTAAATATTCAACACTTCAGAGAAACATAGAATTTCAATGGAATATCTAGGTATGTATGGATAATCTAGACAAAATAGAATAATACAGAGAGCTATTTCACTGCTTGGAATATACCCTTAGAGAATGACAACTGAGGCACAAATGAAAACTTGTACACCAATGTTCATAGCAGCATTATTCATCATCTCAGGAACATGGAAACAGCCCAAATGTCCAGTCACAATTGAATGGATGGTATAGTCCCATGATGGAATACTATGCAGCACATAGGAGCAAGATTTTTTTTTTTAAATTACTACCTATCTTGTAAGAAACTAGAGATCATTGTGCTAAGTGAGCTAACTCAGTCCCATAAGGACAAATATTATATAAGACCATTATTGTAGAATGAGTATGAGGATACAAAGGTGGGGAGGGTGGGGGCCGAGGGGTGAGAACGGGCAGGGAGAGGGGACTGTTAAACACATGGTCATACAATATGATGATGGAGAGGATGGGTAAAGGAAATAGGAAAGATCTGGTATGAAAAATAACATATGCAAGCTTTTAAGTAAACCAGTATATAATAAAAATTTTACTTTAAAAAATGTGAAATGCAACAGCACTTTTTGACAGAAGAAAAGCATAAAATCACATCAAAAGGAGAGTAGGGATCAAATATTGAGCATGCAATTGTTTAACTAGAAAGATGTTCCTTTGACTCAACTGTGTACATGAAAGAAAAAAAATGGAAGGTGACTTATGGAAAATCTATTCCTTTACCACCCAGTGCAGGCAACCGTAAACATAACTGTGTGAACCAGAATTAGGGGAAAGCAAACTCCTACGGGTTATAAGCCAATTATATACTCTGTCTTATTTTTCTATTTATTACTTGTGACATTTACCTTTATA
>NW_006399923.1:614820-616846 GCF_000299155.1 Elephantulus edwardii | reverse complement strand
TCATTACACAATATTTTTAAAGTAACAATGCTTGCATATTTGGCAGCTATATTTATAATCATTTACAACTCCATGGAGTTTTTTAATGGAAGAAATTATGGGCTTGACACACATTTTTATTTAAAATTGGCATTTTTCTTTTGCAAGAGGCTTTTCCTAAGTAGCACTATTAGTGTGTACCCTGAACCTCATTAATTCTTAGTCTCTGTAAGATCAACTTTCTATCTTAGCTGAGTCATTAAACTGAAAAAACAAACGTAGAGAGAGGTATTTTGACCTTGAAATTATCACCTTATGTGAGGACATTTGATGTTGAAAGGCTCAAAGACTGAGTAACAATGAAGTTTGGACTTTGTTTTGAAAAAGAGCACAAAAGATTTTGTTTTGAAACAACTTCTATTGGTTTTATGGGATCTTTTATGTGCCCTCTCTTGTGTCATACTCAGAATTTCAGACATATTTGAGGCCATTGCTATAATGGACTGTCAATACAACTTGTTGAGTGTCTTTCTATCTTGGTCCTCAGTCTTTTCAAGCTTGATACCATTCTCCAAGGACTGGCACATCCTAACACTGGGCTGAAGATATTGTGCTGCACTTTTCTGACTAGCATAAAAACGTTGGGTGAATGTAATGAACAATTCAAAACTTTCAATAGTCAGGAACTCATGGTTGAATGTCCTCCAGGCCTTAATATCCTCATAGTTTTTACTGAAACATTTTTATTTACAGAAGCAGTATAATATGTTCACTGGTGTCTAAGATATTTTTCCTGTTATTTTTTTTTTAAATTTTCTAATTTTCCCTGTTTCCATAACCACATCTTTATCAGAAGGCTGTGTCAGTGAGAGAAACAATGTTTTGCACATCCCAGGGCAGAGTCTTCTTGTTGCCATGATTACATTCTGCATATTTGATAAAACAATTTAAAGGGCAGAAAGCAGTTCAAACTGATGCCTTATAAATAACTGGTCATTACTTGTTAGTGGTCTTTGAGTACCTTCTTTGCTGCATTAGTGTTTAAAGTCAATTTTTACACAGAGTGTTCTTACACAAATACAAGAACTAGCTGTAATAATTTAGATTTTACTGGGGAAGCAGGGTGACGGAAGATTTCTTCTCTGCTCTGAGATCTGCAACCCTTTTAGGGATGGGAGCTCTAACTGCTTTTAAAGGCATAAGGATGATGACTGCTCTGTCTACTTCTTGCTGGAAGGGGTTGTAGCTTGTGAATGGCATTCAGACTCTGTTTAAGAATGAGATGAAATAATGTGGATGTGGCTGAGTCCAACTCTATTCACTTCTGTCTCCATCAAAAAGACCCATAGCAGCAAAGAGATAGGTGCTCCATCAGACACGTCACCTGTCAGATTCCTGCACCTCTTTCTACCACTCATCTGTGTCTGATATTTGTTGTTGACTCATAGACTTTATTCATAGTTGTAGGATTTATTAGGAAAATAGATTGAGGAGTGAGAGAGGGAAAGAATATCAACCAATGTAAATCCAATTTTAATTGAGCAGTCCCAAACCAGGTTGTTGGTGTTATTTGCCATCAAGTAGTTTGCAACTCATAGCAACCTTATGTATAATAACCCTAAACCCTGCTCTATCCTTTGTCAGTCTCACTGTCTCTGACACGCCTATCCTGATTATCCCAGTGATGGAATCAATCCATCTCATCCAGGGTCTTCCTCTCCTAAACCATCCCTCCACCCTCACAAGCATGACAGCTCTCTCCAAGACCTGGTCCCTCCTTGAAATATGTCCAAAGTATGTCAGACGTAGCTTCAGAATCCTTGCCTCCAAAGATCAGCCTGGCTTCACCCTCTCCAGGATGAACTTCTTTGTTCTTCTAGCAGTCCATGGTATATTCAATAGTCTTCTCCAGCACCAAAGCTTAAGGGCATCAACTCTCCTTCTATCATCATTAGTCATTCTCCAGCTCTCTGAAGCATAGCAAGTAATGGCAAAGACCATGGCCTGTTTCACGTGCACCTTAGTCTCCAGATTGACATCATATCTC
>NW_006399923.1:603423-612992 GCF_000299155.1 Elephantulus edwardii | reverse complement strand
TGTTCTGTCGTTTCCAAACTCTGTTGGGTCACCCTTCTTTGGGATGGGAACAAATATAGATCTCTTCCGGTCAGTTGGCCAAGTGGTTGTTCTCCAGATTTCTTGGCACAACTTGGTGAGCACATCCAGGGTAGCATCTGTTAGCTGAACTACGTCAACTGGTATACCAGTCTTAGTGTTCTAGAATTCCAGAACTCTTAAATATGTTCATGCAAAACTTTTATCTAAATCAAGAGTCTATTGTACAAACTGAGCAAGGGTCAGTTTTTTAGGTGTCATTGAGTTGAAATGGCTAATAGTAACCCTATGAATCATGAATCTAAACCCGTTCCTATCCTATTCCATACTCATATAACCTGACACATTAGAGCTCATTAAACCAGTGACTGGGTCAATTCATCTGGTTGAGAGTATTTTCTATTTTGCTAACCTTTCTAGGGGATTAGAATTGACATGTCGTGTTGTTATGTTGCATTGAATTGTCTGCTACTCAAAGAAACCTTATGTACATTATCTCTGAACATTACCCTAACCTGAGCCAATCACACCGTCTTCAACAGACTTAATCCCTTTTGCTCTAGTCACTGAATCATTCCATCTCATCCTAGGTCTTCCTCTTCTGGGTTGTCCATCCACCCTTCAAATCATGATTTCCCTCTCCAAGGACTGATCCTTTCTGGCTACATTCCCAAAGTGTGTGAAACAGAGCCTCCGAAGTTTTGCCTTCAGGGAGCAAACAGGTTTCAACCACTCCAGGACAGACCTGTTTGTTCTCCTGGCAATCCACAGTATGTTCAACACTCTTTTCTAGTGTCACAACTCAAAGACATTGTTTTTCTATCAGTCTTAATTATTGTCCAACTCTCTGATGCATAGTGAGTAATTGCAAAGACACGTTCTGCATCAGGCACACCTTAGTTTTTCGACTGATATTGTTGCTCTTCAGTACTCTAGAGAGGTCCCTGACAACACTTTCCCAATGCAATTTGTCTTTTGATTTTGTGAGTACTGGTACCATGAGTGTTGATTGTAGAACCAAGCAAGCTGATGTTATTAACATCTTAAGTCTCTTCTCCATCCATCCTGAAGCTGCCAAAAAAGCTTAATGTTGAGAATCTTTGTTTTCTTGATCTTGAGCTTCAATTCATTTTGAAGACTACAGTCCTGACATTCTACAGCAAACATTTCATGTCTTCTTCAGTTTCTGCAAGGAAGGTTGCTTCATCTAGTACAAGAACAGAGTCATGGATCTGACCCTAAACATCACAAAAGATAGAAAGGAGAGTTGATAATCCTAGCCATGCCACTCTACAGACCTACAACATTAGACAAAAGAAATATTGCTTACATTGGTGCCCCATGTCTCACACAACTTCTGAGAAAAAGAAAGATAACAGACTTCAGGAGATAAGATGTTAGTGGAAGGATGAAGTCTCACCTGTGCTGTGCATTAACACCAACATCACAGGGGAGTGGAAAGGTAGTGTGTGGATAGAGATTGCTGGAGGTCTGAGGCATCCAACCATAATTTGCTGGGGGCAGGGGATGCAAAGTGTTAGAGTGACAATGAGAGGAGAGTTAACCTGGATGCTGGCAGTGCAAGAGTGGGAGTGTGAGCAAGACACAGGAAACTAAAAGAGTCATGAGTGGGCCCAAACCTAGTCTGTTACCCGAATAATGAGAAAAGTCTCTCATTTTCTCTTTGGGGACACATCCCTTTTTTTTCTGTTTACTGTTGCTGTAGAGTTGAGCATCAAAATTAGGGACTAAGGAAAACTAGGGAAAAGGATTAGCTATCGACTCATAAAATAACAGGTCTCAGAAAACCCTATGTACAATAGAGCACAGTAGAATTACCCAGGTGACATATCATACCTTTGAAAACATCCTCATTCAATTGGTTTAGATAATGTGAAAATAAAGTGACTGAATAGTAGCTAAGAAGCCTCAGATGTTTTGTTTAAAAGAACATCAGTAGTTTATATTCAAACATTGAAATTTGGAAATTTGATCTAGTATGATGTCTCTCTTCAAGGAATAGCAACTCCTAGCAACATACACAAAGTATGTGAATTGACGCTTCACATGTTGGACATCAAGGATCATCTTGGCTGCTTTTTCTCCAAGATATATTTGTTTGTTCTTTTCCACAGACCTTAGTCCTCTTCTTCAATTCTATAGTTCAAAGACTTCAATTCTTTTGTCATCACATCAATATCAAGTGATTAAAAAGACCATAGTCTGGATTAGGCACACTTTAGTCATCAAGCTGACATCTCTTAGGCAAATATTTCCATATAATTTTTCACATTCTACAAAACATGAAATACATTGTCATAACTGTTAACATGCTTACACATTTTATTAAAAATTTACTACTGAAAGTTTCAGTTACCAAATTCTTAAGACTTTCTTTTTTTAAAATAATTTTAATGAACATTTACAGAGAATTTGGATTTCCATTCATTCATTGCTGCACTTCTCGACTCGCCCAGCCCTCTCCCCCCGCCCCCCGACCCGTTCGCTCCTCTCTTTCAAAAGTAAAAGAAAGACTCCCTCCCTGGTACACAATCCCCCCACACCCCTCCCCCTGCTCCAAGTACATTCCACTCTGCAACCTTAATTGTGGACTCTTGTGATAACTATAATACCCTATCAGAAAAACTGGATAAATTGTGTATACTGCACTGAAACAGATGGGGGACTGAATGATTTTCTTTATTTGAAATATGTTCCCATGAAATTGTTAATGGTATCTACTGTTTATGAAGAGCTTGTAATTGATAAGATGTCATACATTTTATAAATCATTTAACATTGAATATTTCCAAGTAATTTGATTATTATATATTATGCATTTTGACACACACACACATGTATTGACACTTTTTTAGAGACAGAATTTAAGAAGAAAGACTTAGGTAAAATTAATCTTTTGATTAAACCAACTAGCAAATGAGTCATAAACTATTGCCCATGAAAAATTATGCAACATCTTTAAAATTTTGGAGAAGTCTTTTGTTTCATTAAATTATTTGTTCTACTTACTCTGAAATGCTGTCTGTATAATATATTCATACATATAGATCTTCTTTATTATTACTTGAATTTGAATTATTTTGACTACTTTGTGTTAAATGCCCAGGAGCTCTGCAGTAATATGGTTAAGCACTCTCATAAAATATTTACACATTTTTATTTTATGTATCTTGGAAAAAGTCAGAATATTCTTAAGCACATGTGATTCTGTCTTCAAAAGGCTATTTACATACTTCCAATATTCAGATTTTCTTCATGAATCTGCAACATGTATTTCAAGGAAAAATTACAACTCAGCTACACAATGAATTTTATATATGGGGATAGATGGGATTTTTTTTAAAATCTAAAGTCTGTGTCTTGTGTTATTTTATTTTAGTCATAAAATTTCATTAGCTTTTCTCAGATGAATACACAAATAGCCTATCTTGAAACTCCCAATGTGGCTAATATAAATACACATATAATTGAAGACACAAAACACTTTAAAAACAAGAGAAAATCAAGATTCATGGAAATAATTGTCATGTGTAAAACAGTTTAAATAGCTTCAATTTTTCTTTTCTTTCTTTTTGTTTTTTAAAAAAATAACCCATAGTTGACTAATTAAAGGAAAGGCAAGTAAAAGTATAAGATATAACATTGGCATAAGCCAGGAAACATGATACAAGATAGATGATACAAACTTCATTTAAGAGCTAAGTTTCTTTGTCTCAAAAAGTTGAGTTGGTCACTTAAGGCCTTAAAGACATTGTTGCTGTGTGAGGTTGAATCTACACCTTATAGCAAACCTATGAACAATGAGTCTGAATCTTGTCCTGTCCTGGACCAACTTATCTCTTACACACTTGCTACAGTCACTGTGGCAAAGCATCTCATCCATAGTCTTCCTCTACACTTGTAAGCATAATTTTCTTCTTCAAGGACTGGCTCCTCCTGACAACATGCCCAAAATATGTGAGATAGAGTTTCAAAATCCTTGCTTCCAAGGAGTAACTTTGTTTCACCTTCTCCAGGACAGATCTCTTTGTTCTCTTGGCAGTCCATGGTATGTTCAGTATACTTCTCCAGTACCACACTCAAAGGCATTGATTCATCTTTTATTATCCTTATTCATTGTCCAGCTAGCTCTCAGATGCATAGCAATGAACTGAGAAGACCACCACCTAGATCAAGTACACCTAGATCTTTAGATTGGAATTGCTGCTTTTTAGCACTCTGGAGAGATCTTTGACAGTAGATTTTCCCAGTGTAACACTCCCCATTCCCGCCTTGAGTGCTAATTTCAATATTGTTGATTGGATAGCTGAGCAAGATAAAATCATTAACACCTTTAATCTTGTCTCCATTTATCATGTGCTATGCAATGATAAATCTATGTACAGAGCAACACAACAATAATCATGATATTGAACAACACAACAATAATCATGATATTGCCAAGTGGTGAAGATTTTTGGTTTTTTTTATTTATGTTGAAATAAAATTTATATTGTAGAATGCTGTCCTTGACCTTCTTCAGCAAACACTTCAAGTCCTCTTCAGGCTCAGTGAGCAAAGTTCTGTCATCTACATAAAATACATTGTTGATGAATCATCCTCCAATCCTGATACCACGTTCTTCTTAAAAAAGTCCAGCCTTTCTAATCATCTTTTCAGCAAATGCACTGGAAAGTAACGGATAAAGGATTCACTGATGCACTTCTTGCTTGACTGTAAACTATGCAATATTCCCTTGCTGTGTTTTAGTCGAGATATAAATTTCACATCAATACAATTAAGAGATTTAGCATTCCCATTCTTTTCAGATATACAACTTTGAGAGGATAAAATTGATGAATGGGATTTTCTAAAAATTAAATCCCTATGCACTTAAAAAAACCCCTTTTTCCAATACAGTGAAAATTAAAGCTGCTGATTGGGAACAAATATTTGGCGATACCACCTCAGGCAAGGGTCTCATAACAAAGGTTTTCAGAATACTCCTGTTAAAAAAAAAAAAAAATAAAAAAAAAGACTGATAATCCAACTACAAAATGAGCAAAAGACATGGAAAGACTTTTCACAGAGAAAGACATACAAATGTAGGTGTCCTTTTTGGTGATGTTTTTGCTTAGTATTGGTATACCTACTTCATAGAAAGACTCTGAGAGTGTTATTTCTTTTTCTAATTTTTTAAAATAATTTATATAGGACTGGAGATAGTTCAACTCTGAATGTTTGGTAGAATTCACCTGTAAAGTCATCCGGGCCAGAAGAGCTTTAGAGGCGAGTCTTTATATGACATGTTATTTTTTTTTCTTTTCTTCATTTATTTTTAAATATTATGCTAGTTTATTATGAACCGCTAGGAAAACAAACAGATTTGTCCTGGAAAGGGTTAAACCAGGTGGCTCCTTGGGGGCAAGGATTCTGAGGCTCCGTCTAACGTACTTTGGACATGTTGTGAGGAGAGACCGGCCCTTAGAGAGGGACATCATGCTTGGGAGGGTGGAGGGACAACGCAGGAGAGGAAGGTCCTCTATGAGGTGGATTGATTCAGTGACTGGTATAATCGGTATGGGAGTGTCAGAGACAGTGCGATTGGCACAGGACAGAGCGGAGTTTAGGGCTGTTGTACATAGGGTCGCTATGAGTTGCAAGCGACTCGACGGCACATAACAACAATATTTACAATAGTTGAATACATTGTTTTCCAGAACAGATTCTTCCAATTTCCCTCACCTTCCCACCCATCAAATTGTACAACTCCAGTATTAATACCCCTCCCCCTGCACATCCTCTTCCCTCTGTTTCCATCCCCCCATCCTTATATGAATTCTACAATAATGATTTTGTACAAAATTTGTCCTTGAGGGACTGAATTAGTTCACTCAATATAATGCTCTCTAGTCCCTCTCAAGTAAGGTAATAATTTACAAAACCATTGATTCTGCGTGTTGCATAGTATTCCGTGGCATGAATGTACCATAATTCCTCAGTCTATTCATTTGTGGTAGGACATTTGGGTTGTTACCATGTTCTTGTGATGGTGAATAATGCTGCTATGAACATTGCTGTGTAAGTGTCTTATTGTACCTCAGTTCTTATTTTTCTCAGGGCATATTAAAAAGTAGTAGAATAGCTGGGTTATATGGAATATATTCAGCTGTTGTACTATTCTACAATGCCACCAACAAAGTATAAGAGTTCCTTTCTCGCCACAGCCTCTCCAACATTTTTTATAGTCTGCCCTGTTAAATTTAGATAATGTTGTTGTTGCTGTCATTTGCCATCAAGCATAATCATATGACCATATGAACAATGTGGTGGTTGTTGCTCTGTACCATCTAGTTGCCGGCAACTCATAGCAAGCCTATGTACATCAGCCCTAAACCCTGCTCCGTCCTGTGCCAATCTCAGTGTTTCCGACACACCTACTACCAGTCACTGAATCAATCCGTCTCATAGAGGGTCTTCCTCTGGTGCACTGTCCCTCCGCCCTCTCAAGCATGACGTCATTCTTCAAGTTATGGTCCCTCCTTGCAACATGTCCAAAGTATGTCAGGCAAAGCTTTAGAATCCTTGCCCTCAGGAGCAGCCAGATTTAATCCTCTCCAGGACAAAACTGTTCATTTTCATAGCAGTCCATGCTATATTCAATACTATTCTCCAGCACCACAGCTCAAGAGCATCAATTCTCCTTCTGTCCTCCCTAGTCATTATCCAGCTCTCTGATGCATAACAAGTGATTTCAAAGACCATAGGCTGTATCAGACACACCTTAGTCTCCAGAGTAATAACATTACTCTTCAGTATTTTGGAGAGATATCTAACAGCAAACTTTCCCATCTCAATATGTCTTTTAATTTTCTGGTTGCTGGTGCCAAGAGTGTCGATTTGTGGAGCCAAGCAAACTAAATCTGTGAACAATCTCAATCTCTTCACCATCTATCCTGATGCTTCCAATTGGTTCAGTGATGAGAATCTTTGTCTTCTTGATATTGAGCCTCAATCCATATTGAAGGCTGTACTCCTTTACCTTCTGCAGCAAGCACTTCAGGTCCTCCTCCGTTTCAGCAAGCAGGGTTGTGTCATCTGCATAATGCAGATTGTTGATGAATCTTCCACCAATACTGATGTTACACTTCTCCTCATACAGTCCAGCCTCCCAGATAATCTATTCTGCATATAGGTTGAAAAGGTATGGAGATAGGTCACATCCCTGGCATACACCCTTCCAAATTTTGAACCATGCATTGTTTCCTTGCTGTTCTGATGACTGCCTCCTGGTCCAAGTATAGGTTTCACATTAGCATGATCCTGTGTTCTGGTATTCCCATTCTTCTCAGAGTCAGCCACAATTTTTGTGATTCACACATTCAAATGCCTTTCCATAATCAATGAAACAAAGAGATATTTCTCTTTTATATGAACAACAGATTTGAAAATTGTCCATCCTTGTGTCATTCTCACACTTCCTTACACACTAGAAACCATTGCAGCAGTCACTGTGTCAATTCATCTGGTTGAGTGTCCTGGTCTTCTTCTTCCATCTTGCCAAACATGATGTCTCTTTTCAAGAAACAGCTTTCTTAGAAACATGCCCAAAATATGTGATATAAAATCTTATTAAATTTGCCTCCTAGGAGCTCTGTGGTTGCACTTTCTCTAAGACAGTTTTGTTTGTTGTTTTTGAAGTCCATGGGATGTTCAGCACTCTTCTCCAACTCCACAGCTCAGACACACCAATTCTTCTATCATCCTTATACTTTATCAAGCTCTCAGATGCAGAGCAAGTAATTAGTAAGACCATGGTTTGAATCACACCTTAGTCCTCAAACAGATATCTTTGCTCCTCAATCATTTGGAGAGGACTCTGAATGCAGACTTTCCCAGTAAAATATGTCTGCTGATTTCCTGATCTCTGGTACTAAGGGTGTTGATTTTGTATCCAAGATGAAGTTGTTGACAATTTCAGTCTTTTCTCCATCTATCATGTTGTTGCCTATCAGTCCAGTGGTGAAAATCTCTGACTTTCGCTTTGGGTTTTTTTTTGTTGTTTTCAATGTTGAGATGCAATCCATTTTGAAAGCTTTATTATTTTTTCCCATTTTGTACTGTTTTACTTAACAAGTTCATATACATTATTTTTACACCAGATCTTTCCCATTTCCTTAACTCAACCCTCCCTCCATCCATTAAATAGTGTGACTCTATGATTAAAACCTCCCGCTTATACTTACCCCTTTGAACTCACCATCCCTGCTTAGATCCTCATAGATATTTTACTAGTTATCTATTTCTACAATAATGTTCTTTTAGTGTATTTGTCTGTATGTCACTGAATTCACTTAGCATAATTCTCTCCATATCCTCTCAAGTTAGGTAGTTATTTATGAAATTATTACTCCTGTATGTTACATAGTATTCCAACATGTGAATGTACCATAATTTCTCAATCAATTCAATTGTGAACATTTGGGCTGTTTCTATGTTTTTGTGATGGTGAATAATGCTGTTATAAGCACTTGTGTGAACAGGTCTCTATTTTTGCCTCTGTTCCACTTTTCTTGGCGTATATTCCTGGCAGTGGAATAGCTGGGTCAGATGAAATTTCTATGATTCAGCTTTCTAAGAAAATGTCAAACGGCCTTCCAGAGTGATTGTATCAGTTTACAATCTCAACAACAATGTATAAGAGTTCCCATCTCGCCACACCCTCTCCAACATTTATTACTTGATGTTCTGGTAAACTTAGTCATTGCTATTGGAGTGAAATGGTACCTCATTATGGTTTTAATTTGTATCTCTTTTATTATTATTTTGAACATTTCTTCATGTTTCTGTTGGCAATCTAAATATCTTTCTCTGTGATAAGTCGTTCCATGTCTCTTGCCCATTTTGTAATTGTGTTATCAGTCTTTTTCTTGTGGAGGTGCTGTAAGATTTTGTTAACTTTTTTTTTTTAACTTTTCATATTAGACGCTTGTCTGAAATGGTTTCACCAAATGTTTTTATCCACTATCAATAGGTTTTCCTTTCACTCTGGTGGAAAAACTTTTTGATGGACACAGGGATTTAAACTTTAGGAAGTCCCATTTATCAATTTTTTTCCTCTCCAGATTTCTGGATATATTTGACATTCTTAATCCCAGTTTGTCTCTGGTGAATTGGCTTTACTCACAGGTCTCTACCTTGAGTTGCTTTTTGTTTATGGTGTGAGATATGTATTCTTTTCAGCTTTCTGCAGTCAGCAGTCAGGTTTTGCTAACACCGTTGGTTGAAGAGGTTGTCATTTCCCCAATTGATAGGTTTATTTCCTTGTCAAGTATTAGTTGGCCATTGATAGTTGGGTCTATTTCTGGTTTCTCAATTCTGTTCAATTGGTCTATGTGCCTGTCTTTTTACCATACAACACAATATTGGTTACTACTGTAGGATACTAAGTTTTGACATCAGGGAGTGCTATGCTTCCTGTTTTGTTTTTGTTTTTTCAGAAGTGCTTTGATTATTTTGGTTCTCTTTCTTCTCCAATAAACTTGACAATT
>NW_006399923.1:600213-602607 GCF_000299155.1 Elephantulus edwardii | reverse complement strand
GTTTCTCCTTGGAGGCTAGAATTTTGAAGCTCCACCTCACATATTTTGGGCACATATGTGGCCAGGAGGGACCGATCCTTGGAGAAGGTCATCATGCTCAGAAGTGTGGAGGGACAGCACAGGAGAGGAAGAACACAGATGAGATGGCTTGAAACAGTAACTAGGGAAATGTCAGTTGGTTTGACTGACTCAGGACAGGGCTGGCTTCAGAGCTATTGTATGTACAAAAGATGGCTATGAGTCACAGGAAAGGTGGCTATGAGTCATAGGTGACTTGACGGCACATATCAACAACATTATAAATGGTATTGCTTTTTAAATTTTCTCCTCTGAATTATCTTTTTCTCTGTGGAGGAATCACATTGATTTTTGAATTATTGATTTTATATTCTGCCACCCTACTAAATTGGTCTACTAGCTCTATTTTTTTTTTTTTTGGTCCTTTGGGTTTTCTATGTATATTCTTATGTCATGTGCATATAGCAACAGTTTAACCATTTCTTTGATAATCTAGATGCTTTTTATTTCTTTTTCATGTAGTATTGTCCTGGCAAGCACTTCAAATACAAAACTGAATAGAAATGGTGACGGTGGACGTCCTTGTCTGGGACCTGCATTTTTTGATCTCTGCAACAAATACTTTTAAGCCTTCCTTATTTTCAGCAAGTAAGGATATAAATCTGCCTAACTCAGGTTATTGATATCTCTTCCTCTGATCTTGATGCCATGTTCTTCTTTATATAGTCTAGCTTCTCAAATAATTTGGTCAATATGCAGATTAAAGAGTTGTGTAGATAATATACAAGCTTCACACAGTTCCTTTTTAATTTTAAACTGTGTAGTAATACCTTGCTGTATGCATACAACAGCCTTTTGGTCTAGGTCTAAGTTTTGCATGAGGAAAATTAAGTGCTCTGGAATTCACATTCTTATCAATGTTAGCCATAAATTATTATGATATACACAGTCAAATGTCTTTGCATACTCAATAAAGCATAAATAGATATTTTTTCCCATTATTTAGAAAAGGCCTACCTTTCAAATCCCATTTTCTTTAAATAAAAGGCTTCCATCCCTGAACTGATTTTTAATCACAAAATCCCATGTACCAAGCCCCAGTTGCTTTAAAGAGGAGGCTCCCAGTTCCCAGCCAATTATAAATCAAATACAAAATACCTACCTTTTGGATCTAAACTGCTTTAAATAAAGGCTCCCAATCCCCAACTGTTCTTTAATCACAAAGGCTCACTGACCAGGTCCTAATTGCTTTAGACAAGAACATTCAGCCAGCAACTGAGTGTTAACCAAATCAAATAGGTTAATTTGGGTAGGTTGTGGGTTTCTAAAGCTTCTCCCCGCTGCCCCATTTCTCTAGCTTTCAAAAAGTTTTGAGTATAATGTTTCATAGTAATTAAAAAATTATTGATTTAATTTCAGGTGGTTCTGTTGTGATGTCACGTCATTTAGTTCTTATTCTGCTTTATACGTGTTTTTTCTTCATTTTGTTCTGAGAGATGTGCCACTGCTCTCTTTATTTTATTAACCCTTTCAAAGAACCAACTCCTGGTCTTTTTGATGGTTCCAATCTATTTCTGTTTTCTATCTCTTTGATTTTAGCCCTTAGCTTTATCATTTCCTCTCTTCTTAAGGCTGTGAGATTAGCATACTTCCCCCCCCCCCTTTGCTGGAGGTGTTAAGTAGCTTGTTTTTGTTATAATTTTCACGGAAATTTTGTTCCTTTCTTCTTTTCTTCTGTGTTTGCTTATCTGTATGAACTGACCACAGAAGACTGCTTTAACTTTGTACCAGACATATTGATATGTTATGTTTTCATTTTAATTCACTTTAAGATGTTTTTAATTTCAAATTTTATTTGTTCCATGAACAAGTTGTGCTCAAGTAAGGTGTTATTTAGTTTCCATATGGGCATTCTTTTTTTCCTTTATCTTCTTGTTTTCTATCTTTTTGGTATCATGGTCTGAGAAGAGATTTTTATTATTTTAATGTTTTGTTTTGTGATTTGTGAGGTTTTCTTTGTATTCTAATACATTGTTACTTCTATAGACTCTACTGTGTGCACTTGGAAAAAAATAAGTTTTTTGGGGGGTGAAATACCCAAAATATGTCCGAGTTTACTTGGCTGATTGTGTATTTCAGTTCTTCTTCATCTTTGTTGGATTTCTACTGAGTTGACCTTTTTTTTTGCAAGAGTGGTGTTTTGAAATCTCATAATACTATCAAGGCTTTGTTTCTTTCATTCATTAAGTCTATTAACTGATGTTTATTTTTCAGGTCTATTAATAGATGCGTACATGTTAACTAACGACATATATCATCTTCATCTATTATACCTTTAATTTTTATAGACTGTCATTCCTTGTATCTTATGATGGT
>NW_006399923.1:594347-598101 GCF_000299155.1 Elephantulus edwardii | reverse complement strand
TGAATGAATGAAAACCCAAAATCTCTGTAAAGGTTCATTAAAACTAATAAAATTTAATAATAAAAAAAAAGAATCAGTCTTGTTTTCATGAGTTCCTTAAGTTACCACTTCTCTGCAGATTCCCTAATTTCTTCAGATTTAATGGACACCTTTACTGGGTACAAGATTCTTTGCTGACAATTGTCTTTTGTATATACTAATCCATTGTCTTTTTTCTTGCATGGTTTCTGCTAAGAAGCCAGAGCTTAAACTAACTGGTTCTCCCTTTACTGGTTCTACTCTTACAAAGAGCACGTAACTCTTTGTTATTTCTTGCACTGCTTTTAGTATAATATGCTTCTCTTTGATATTGGAGAATGTGACAATGATAATTCTTAAAGGTTTTCTTTTTCAGTTTAGTCTGTTTGGTGTTATTTGAATTTCTAGGATGTATATTTCCTTATTTTTCATGAGTACCTAAATGTTTTCCTCTAGGATTTCCTCCACATTTTTTCCCTATTTTTTTGTTTGTTTGTTTGCTCTTCTCTTCTGGAATTCTAGTTATGCATATAATGTTTCATCTGATTTTATCCCACATGATTCTAATGTTTTCTTCATTCTTCTTCTGTTTCCTAATGGTTTTGCCTTCTTTTTTTTTGCTTGCTTTTGTTTTATTTTATTATAACTTCTCATTGATAGTCTTTTTTAATCTTTCTGATTCTCTGCTTTATCTCCTCTAGTTTGCTTTCTTTTGCATCCATCATGTTATAAACTTCAGCCATTTCAGATTTTATATTTTTGAATAGTATTTCCAAGTTTTTCTGTTGTTTGTAATACTATATTTTATTGCCTTTGTTTTGTGATAATTTTTCACTTTCTTCTTACTCTTGTGGCTTCAACTCTTTCTTCTAACATTTATAACTTTTCAGTACTAGTTCTTGGAAGTCTATGTCAGCAAATTTCTTCTATCTTTCTATCTCAGAGGTATTCTTTGAATGATCCATTTGGTGTGCTATTTTTAGAAGGTTTACTTTGGTTTTTCATAATGTTTAATACTGCAAGCTGCTTCCTTGATATTACGTGAGGTGGATTGGGGTAAATGTTTCCCCACTGAGCAGACAAAAACCTCTGAGGAGAGCTTGGAACTTCACAGTAACCTGCCTAGTAGTCTTATTTCTTGAAGTCTCAGTGTTTCTATTCAATAATGTTCTCTGCACTTGGGTATTCTTGTGAGCCTCCTGTGATATCGTCTGCTTTTGCTGATAGAGTCTCTGTGTAAAGGTAAGAATTCTACAGGGGATGAAGTGCCGGAAGAAATGTCATCCATTTCCATTTCTGATCTAAATCTCAGCCCATAAGGAGTACCGGGGTCCGCCAGTTCCAAAATTTTATTACTGTATCTTGATCTCATGCTTCATAAATTCAGAGTTCAAAAGTTAATAGAAATTCTTGATATCTTAATTTCTGGCATCTGTAGTTGGTTGATGCACATATTTGAATAATGGTTGCATTTAGAGGACTTCCTTATAAACATAAGGCTGATATTCTATATTTTAAAAATTATTATTGTTTTGAACTCTTTTATTTATTATCCTACTAGTTTATTTACAAAATCTGACTACATTGTGTTCCAGAACAGATTATTCTGGTATTCTATCTTGATAATTGAAACTGTGGAGTACCTGAAGCACTTTCTCCAGAAGATCAAGGACTGTAGTCCTCAACAATATTTTGATATTCAACATCAAGAAGACAAAGATTCTTACCACTGGACCAATTGGCAGCACCATTATAGATGGAGAAGAGTTTGAAGTTGTTAACAATTATAGCTTGTTCAGCTCCACAATCAGGACTCTTAACACCAGCAGCCAGGAGATAAACTGTACTGGGAAAATCAGCCATCAGGGACCTCTTCAGAGTTCTGAGAAACAGTGATGTCAGTCTAGAGACTAAGGTTCACCTGATCCAGGCCACGGTCTTTGTAATTACTTACTATGCATCAGAGAGCTGGATAATGCCTAAGGAAGACAGAAGAAGAATTGATGCCTTTGAATTTTGGTGCTATAGCAGAGCCTTGAACATAACATGGAGAAGGTGAGAACTTTAGAGAGGGTGAAAATAAGCTTCTCCTTGGAGATAAGGATTTTGACGCTCCATTTCATACACTTTGAACACATGGCTGGGAAGGACTAGTCCTTGGAGAAGGACATCATACTCGGAAGAGTGGAGTGACAACACAGAAGAGGAAGACCTTGAATGAGAAGGATTAGTACAGTAACTGGGGTGATGAGAGTAGGTGTTTAGGAGTCACTGAGATTGGCTCAGGACAGGGCAGGCTTCTGATCTGTGAACATATGATCATTGTGAGGCACAGGTGACTGACTCAGCAGCACTTAGCTACAACAATAGCATTCTATCACAGCAAAATACTTCAGAATAGGTTTTTAATTACTCTTTGAGTTGATGATTGCCACACAATTTCTTTCAATTTCTAATTCCTGGCTTAATAGATCATATGGTTGATTATAAATGGCCAATATCAGCCCATCTTTGATGTCAATCATTTTTTATTCAATTTCACTTTATATCCTTTTAAATTTTCATAGATTCATGCTTGTTACATTACATTTTCTGATGAAAGCTGGATTTTTTTAGCTGTTTCTCCTCATTTTGAGTCTTACTACATCAGCAAATGAAGACTTTTTATTGGATGAAACATTTTCTTCCTCCTCTTCATTACTGTTATTTCTATATTGCGGAAGCAGCTCTTATCTAATCACAGTTTTAATTCTTTTCAACTGAAAAGCTTCATCTTGTGGCCAATAACCAATACTGTTCTTCTGTTGTCCATAGTTTTCACAGGCCTATTATTTCAAAAGTGGATGGCCAATTTGCTTGTTAGTCTGTCATAGTCTGTCAGTTCCGTTTAAATCTGTCCATTATGGTGACACTGCCAATATTTGAAATATTAGCGGTGTATTTTCTAGTATCACAGCAACACAAAGGTCAAGTCAGAACTTAAAAGTGGTAGACAAATGAAGGATTAAGTAGAATCTAATCATATTAATTCTCATTACAGTAGACTTAGTTCTGGCTTTATTGATACCCTGTTTCTGAGGCAGTAAATCTTTCTAAGAACAACTATGCATCTTTCTCAGAGTTAATAGTGGATTTAACAACTTGCCATTTTATCAGCCTCTCAAAACTGAAACTCATTTCCACTGGATCTGAATTTAATCATGGCTGGTCTTCCATACAACTTTATTAAGATTGTAAGTCACAAAAGAGATGAGATTGCCTGTCTTTCTCCCTTACATCCAGAATGGATTTGGACTGGCGAAAAGACATTCTTTTGATTACTCATTCAAATATCTATATATTATGATTAGCACGTTGTTGTTGCTGTTGATTACTGTCAAGTATGACTCATAATGATTCTATGAACAAAAGGCCTGAAGCTGTTCTATAACTATCAACATTTATCAAAGTTCATAGAGTATCCAGAGGCATGTATGGTTGTTGTGTATGGTTGGCATGTTGTTGTTGTTGTTATGTGCCATCAAGTCGCTTGGGACTCATAGTGACTCTAAGTCTAAGAGCCCTAAATGCCGTTCTATCCTGTGCCAACCTTGCTGTCTCGAACACACTTATTCCTACTGCTTCACTCACAGAATCGATGCATCTCATTGAGGGTCTTCCTCTCCTGCGCCGTCCCTCCACTCTCCCAAACATGATATCCCTCTCCAAGGACCAGTCCCTCCTTGCAACATGCCCA
>NW_006399923.1:593590-594247 GCF_000299155.1 Elephantulus edwardii | reverse complement strand
ACAAACCTGTTTGTTCTCCTAGCAGTGCATGGTATATTCAACACGCTTCTCCAGCACCACAGCTCAAAGGCATCAATTCTCTTTCTATCATCCCTATTCACTGTCCAGCTTCACAAGTGTGAAGACTATAGCCTGGATCAGGCACGCCTTAGTCTCCAGGCTGACTTCATTGCACTTCAATACTCTTGAGAGGTCCCTTACAGCTGACTTTCCCAGTGCAATTCATCTCCTGATTTTCTGGCTACTGTTACCAAGAGTATTGACTGTGGAACTAAGTAAACTAAAATTGTTAACTATCTCAATCTCTTCACCATCCTTTCTGATGCTGCCAATTATGTATGGTTAGCATATCATATAATAATTAATACCTTGGACCAGTGTGTGGAATTTTTAAGATTGTCAACATTTATTACTAGATGATGCTTATAAAAGTACAATTTTTGTCAATGCATATTTTAATCAGTAAAAATAGCTTGAAAGTTATAAGAATAAGCAACATGCATAATATTTATGCTAACTTTGGAATAGTTAAGATTTAAATGATAATTTGAAATGTGTGCAAAATTAGAATGTGATTTTATTGCTGGATAAGTTACATGTTTCAATAATACCACTATTTTGTTGTTATTTATGATAAATAAAAATGTGAAATTTAAG
>NW_006399923.1:589339-593490 GCF_000299155.1 Elephantulus edwardii | reverse complement strand
AAACCAACTGCATTTTTTCTCACCTTTCATTCCCGGCATAGTAAATCATATGATCATCTGATTCAAAATGTCCAGTGTCAAGCCATCTCATTTCACCAATACCTAGGATGTCAATATTTATGAGTTCCATTTCTTTCTTAACAATGTCCAATTTTCCTACATTCATGCTCCTCACATGCCACGTTCCAATCACTAGTGTCTCCTTGTCGCTATTTCTCTTTCTCTTGTTTCCACTTCTAAGATCTTAGTTTCAATTGCCATTCTGTTAGTCCAAATGATAATCTAAGTGTGCTCTATTCTACATAGGGTTTTCAAAGCCCTGTCATTTTGGAAGTGGATGGCCAATCCTTCTTCCTGTCTGTTTCAATATACTATTATAAAACCTATAGCATTGGTTAATTGCAGTGAGTGCATTTAGGAAGTAGTTCATGAAACATTTATTTAGTATTTTCATTATGAGATGTATGTCATATGAAAACTGATTCCATCCACACTGTTCACAGATAAAAGAAAGTAGGAGAAGTTTAGCTTTGTATTGCCATGTCATCTCCTTTATGTTCTGTTACAGTTCTGATGATCAGCCTGTGTGGAAGCTTTCTCTACATCCAAATGCAACATATGAAAACATTTCTACTTTTAGACTTTCACCCACCTATCACAGTCTCAATATCTGAAACTTTTGTCCAGAATGGAACAGATACATATCAAGGTGAAAACTAATATCCTCAGAGACTTGTTATTGCTTTGTCTCTTGTTACCAAATCCTAAATTGAAAAAAGATTCTTCATTCTGTTTTTTCTGTCCTCTGGTTTAATAAAGAGTTATTATTTTAATAGTTCTTCTTGTTTTGATGTAATATACAAACAAAGGCTCTGTGTGCTTGGATAAGTGTCATCCAGTCAGTTTCAACACATATAGGACCTACCAACCACTTTCATTGAACCAACTGTGGGCCTCAGTCAGATGGCTCTAGCGCCAACCTGGTGCAGCACCTTGCCATGTTGAACCACTGGGTCCTATACCGTGATATCAGTATATCAATATGCCTGATTTGTGGTAAGAGGTACAACACTTATCTTTCACCTTTTAGTGTTAAAAATAATTTGCATTTTGCTAATTAATTTAATCCTAATTACTTTGAGGAGTAATATTATAATTGTTAGGAAAAGTAAGGAAGGAATCTAATTGGGAAGAATGATCTTAGTATCAGAAATGAGGCTGGATATTGAATGATTGAATTTTGTACCTCCAATGATTTATTTATCACAAATACCTTTTAAAAAATGAAAGAAGTGAAATTGCACATTATGCTCACCTGATGGTAAACATTTCTGATAAACAGAAATCATATTGATAACAGCTATGGAGAGACTCATTGGAGAAAGAAGCTCAAGTCAGAACAGGCCAGGTGCTAACTGTGGAACAGACCATCAGTTGCTCATGTTCAAGTTCAAATTGAAGCTGAAGGAAATGAATATTAGTTAACAAGAATGAAAACAAAGTTTGATCTGACTACCTTGAGTTTAAAAATCATCTTCAAAATAGGTTTTAGGCATTGATTTTAAAGATCAGGTGAGTTGTGGGGTGATATCCTTGATAAAGGGAGCAAAAGATCATTGTCAACAGAAGGAGGAAGAAAAAGCAAAAAGTGATGTCAGAAGAGACTCTGAAAACTTCTCTAGAGTGTTGCAAAGCCACAACAAAGAGAACAGATATCAAACAAATAGAGCTGACTAGATGATTTTGAAGGAGAGCTCATGAAGCCAAAAAGTATAATTAAAGAATGTGCAAAGAAGTAAAGTTGGAGAATAAAAAAAAAGTATAATTCACTAAAGAAAGAGTTCACTCAACATTTATAAAGTTGAAAGAATTTGTAAACAAATTCACACCTCAAGTTGCAATATTTAGAGATACTCAAGGCAAAATCTTGAATGATCCAGGAAGCATCAAAGGAATATCAAAATAATACACAAAAAACTGTACCAGAAATAGTTGTTAACATTGAAAAAATTCCAGGAAGTAGAATATGAACAAAAGCCTGTGATAACGAAGGAAGAAGTTTAAGTTGCATTTAAAGCATTTGCAAAATATAAGACTCTGGGAATAAATAGAATGCCAATCAGTATGTTTCAACTGACAGATGCCGCCCTGGATGCACTCATCACTCTGTGTCAGGAAATTTGAAGGACAGCTGCCTGGCTAATTGACTGAAAAAGATCCATTCCCCCCCCACCCCCATTCTCAAGAAAGTGATTCAACAGAATGTGGAAAGTACCAAACAACATCATTAATGTCATATACAAGCAAAGCATTGCTGAAGACCACCCCAAACCAGGTAGAATAGTATCTAGACAGGGAATTGTCAGAAGTTCAAGTAAGGATGAGAAGAAATTGTGGCATCAGGGATATCATTGTGCATTTCAGATGGATGCTGGCTGAAAACAGAGGATAATATGTCTATTTGTTGTTTTGAGGTTGTTTGGGTTTTTTTTGTCATTCACTTTTTATTATGCAAAGACATTTGACTGTGTGAACAATAACAAAATGTGGCTAATGTTGAAAAGAGTGAGAATCTTAGAACACTTAATATGCTCATGTGAAATCTATATCCAGACCAAGAAGCTACTGTCTATAAATAGAATAAGAGAACACTGTTGCTGGGTACCATCTTGTCCGTCATGAATTCGAGTATGACCATGACTCATAAGTACCCTATCAATTAAATATCTGAACATTGTTCTATCCTGTGCCATCCTCACACTTCCTGAATACACAAGAAACCATTGCATTAGTCGCCGTGTCAGTCCATGTTGTTGAAAGTCTTCCTCTTCTTTAATGACCCTTCATCACTCTACCATCATATTGTTCTCCAAGGAATATCACATCCTAGAAACATGTCCAAAGTAGGTGAGGTGAAGCCTCATCATTCTTGCCTCCAGTGAACACACTAGCTACACCTTCTCCAAGACATACCTGTTTATTTTTTGTCATCCGTGGGATGTTCAGTGCTCTTCTCCAACATCACAGGCCAAAGGCCTCAAACTTTTTTGTCATCCTTATTCACTTTCTAGCTCTCGGAGGCATAGCTAGTAACCAACAAGACGATGACCTGAATCAGATGCACCTTAGTCTTTTAACGGACATCACTACTCCTTAATAATTTGGAAAGGTCCCTAACTGAGGATTTTCCCAGTGCAATGTGTCTCTTTTTTTCCTAATGCTGGTACCAAAGGTGTTAATTGGGGATCCAAGCAAGATGAAGCTGTTGACAGGTTCAATCTTCTCTCCATCTATATCATTCCACATCAAAGGAACATTACTCAGTTTAAAATCAGGACAGGTGTACGTCAGTATTGTATTGTTTGTCCATACTGCTTCAATATGTACGCTGAGCAGGTAATTTAAGAAGCTGTGCTCTATGAAGAAGAATGAGGCATTGAGACTGAAGAAAGACTTCTCAATAACCTGTGCTGGTAAAATGACACAACTTATTTAAAGTGAAGAGGACGTGGGGCATCTACTGCAGACAGCAAAGACTATAGATTTCAATATGGATTGCAGCTGAATATCCAGAAGAAAAAATTCCACACCCTTGGACTAAGAAGACACGTAATAATGTATGGAGAAGAGACTGACATTGTCAGCAATTTAATCTTTCTTGGGTCTGAAATCAACAGCCTTGAGTCAGCAGTCAGGAAATTAGAAGATATATTGTATTGGGGAAGTCTGCTGTCATGAATCTCTCCAAATTACTGAGGAGCAATGATGTTATTTGAAGAACTAAGATGAGCCTGATTCAGGTCATTATTTTTATAATCACTTACTATGGATCTATATGAGAGCTGGACAATGAATGAAGAAGAGAGAAAAATAATTGGTGACTTTGAGTTTTGATGCTAGAGAAGAACACTCTGTATCTTATGGAGTACTAAAAGGAAAAACATATATTCTGAGGAAGATTTAGCCATAGTTCTCTTTGGAGACAATGCAGGAAAATCTCTGTCTCACACATTTTTGGACATGATGCTCAGAAGGAAACATCACACTTTTTTCTATAATATCTTATCTATCTATCTATCTATCTATCTATCTATCTATCTATCTATCTTTCTATCTATCATCTATTTATTTATTTAATGTGTGTACCATCA
>NW_006399923.1:582269-589239 GCF_000299155.1 Elephantulus edwardii | reverse complement strand
ATGTGTGTACCATCAAATCGGATCTGACTGGTATAGGAGGCGATTGTTCCTCCTTCTTCAGCAGAGCATCTGGTGGATTTGAACCTCACACCTCTGGGATTGCTGTGCAGTTTCCTGCCACTAGGCCACCAGAGCTCGCTGACATCACACTTTCAATGATAGAGGGTCAGCTAAAGAGATGAAGACCTTCAACAAGATAAATTGACACAGTGAATGAAGCAATGAACTTATATGTGTCATAAGTGAAAGAGCTGGCACAGGACAGGACAGGGTTTTGATCTATTATTCATAATCTCACTAGGACTCTACTTAACAACATTTAACAACAACAAGTAATTTACTGCCTGTTTTATCTATTTATCATTTGCTCTTACTAGTACAGCATTTGTCTGTCCATTTGAGGTAACTTGTTGGTTGCTGTAGTGTTGAATGCTGTGCTATTGGTGTTTCAAATTTCTCAAAGTTCACCAGTAGTGACATGTTTTATCTGAGCTCCCTGATTAACACAGAATAGGAAGCAGGATTTACCAGCTACTTGTGAAATAACAGGTCTCTGTTCCTCTTATGAACAATAGAGGAACGAAAATAGCTATAGAATTAGTTGTAAAGCCTAGATGGGAATTTAATAAAAATGTGGAGAAACAACTGCCAACATCCTTTAATAAGTGGAAGATGAGATATAGTTATTACAAATGTAGGAAATATAAAATTTGTAAAAAATTAAATAGAAAGCATGAACTTTGACATTACAGGCATTAGTGAAATGAAATGACCTGGCATTGGCCACATTTAGTCAGAATGATTATTCCTTCCCTCAGTAATGAAAAACTAAAGAAGAATAAGATTTTATTCGTAGTTAAAAAGACAATTTCCAGTTTTATCCTGATGTACAATGTTGTGAATAATAGGCACCTATTCACATACATACAAAAAAGATCTGTTGATGCTATTATTCAAATACACATGCAAACACCAAAAGCTAAAGAGAGGAAACTGAGGTTCTTCGCCAAACTTGCAGTCCAAAAGATGATCATTGGTGACTGGAATGCAAAAGTTAGAAGTAAATAAGAAGGAGTGCTAGCTAGTAAGTATGGATTTGGTGACAGAAATGAGGCCAGAGACAGAATGCTCAAATATTCTGCTTTCAACGATTTTTTTAAATATAAAATCCCTTTAAAAAGAAACAACACAAATAGCAACATTACACATGAACCCCATCTAATGGACTACACAGAAATAATATACACGATATTTTTCGAAATAATCATTGGAGAAGTTCGATTATCGGCAGTTAAAACCAATCTAGATAAGAATCCAAAAGGCAGATAGATTTGGAGGAAAAGAGATTGCTACAGAGTATATATGGCTGTTAGACAACATATTAGATCAATCTAAAATTTCCATATGACCCTGCCAATCCACTACTTGGGATATATCCTGAGAAAATAAGAACTGATATAAGGAACTGAAATAAGGTACAAATAGAGATTTGTACACCAATGTTCATAGCAGCATTATTCACCATATCAAGGACATGGAAACAGCCCAAATGCCCAACCACAAAAGAATGGATTGAGAAATTATGGTACATTCACAGTGGAATACTATGCAGCAAACAGGAGCAAGAATTCTGTAAATTATTACCTAACTTTGGAGGGACTGGATAGCATTATGATGTATTGTATAAAACCATTATTATGGAATGAATATTAGGATCCAAGAGGGGTGGGAGAGGTTGGAAGCAGAGACATGTGGATGTGCAGGGGAAGGAGGGGACTAATCATTGTGCTACACAATTTAATTGATGGTCCAGTGAGGGAAATTGAAAGAATTTGTTCTTGAAAACAACGTATTCAAATTTAGTAAATAAGCTAGTTGTTGTTAATCACTTTCAAGTTCAGTGGGAGATAAATCATGGAGTTGTAAAATTTGATGGGTGAGGTAAATTTGAAGATTCTGTTCATGAAAACAATGTATTCCAATTTTGTAAATAAACTTCTGTTAAAAAAGTCAGATTTAACGAAAGCAATTAAACCCTAAAATCTAGTTTCTCCAATCCTATAGTTTATAATAAACTGTACTTTTGGAATATAAAGCAGATGGGAGTACCTTTGATAAGTTCTTCCTATTTTACCATTCTACACCCTTTTGTGTAGATTCTAGTGGGTTTGCAGAGCTGTATAAAACAACATATATTGTGATGTAAATGCCATCAGTATGACATATTCTTAAACTTCTACTGATAAATATATAAAATATTTCTAAATTCCTGCTGTTTATTCCATCTGTTTATTTCTCACAGCCCATAAAGGTAAAAGTCACACAATTTAGCACTGTTATGCTAGGGAGTCATTTAGAAAGAATTAAAATTCATTCAGAGAGTGCTTTGGTTTTGTTCTGAATTAGAATAGACTCATAGTTTCAAAGAAGAGAGAATAAGGACATTCACTGAAAATAAATAAGCTGAGTTTTTAGTCTGTTGCTTTGACTGTTTTGTTTTATGTTGTAAGAGGAAATAACTGAAAATTCTTTTCCTCCTTGAATTTCCAAAGGTCTAATAAACAAGTGAGAAGACAAACTGTCAAACAAGTATAGGCCATCCAATTCATATTCCCGGCTGCAATTCCAGCAGAGGCACAATTACCAGTGGGAATCTCAAGTTTGTGTGTAAATTGATTTGACTGCAATAATTTTGACTCATGCTGACACTAATACACACAAATAAGACAGAGCCAAGAGACTTGCACTTCTCTCATTAAAAAATGATATTATAAAAATTAGAAAAAATGTTAAATGGCCTATTATTATTTTTATTGGCATTGACATTTACCAAATTACCATGTATTAAAAGTATTATTAAATGTTCTTTAATTATTTAATATATATTTAAAATAAAGACATCATATATTTTATATACAAGTATATTAAAATGCCATTAAGTCTTTTCCCTCCTAACTTACAATAACCACATAGTCATTACATAAACTCACATATAGCTTACCAGTCTTTCAAATGTTTTATTTTTAAAAAGACAATGTTACAAGGTGATTTTTAACAATTATGAAAAAAGTGATAAAAGACCAATAATATTATTTACAGTTGTATCCTTTTTATCCATTCATTGTTAGATAAAATTCCATAATAATGAGAAAGCAATCCATTTCTGGACAGCTTCCCTTTCAAAGCACAATGCAGTACCAGCTTGCTTTTCTTATGTTTAAAATTGCCAAAATGAAAATAATCCAAAGAATTTAGCAAAAGCGTCAATTTGGGGACCAAAATATATTCTAAGTATCTTAAATAAATGTAAAGGAAAACTAAATTAATGGGGGTAAAATAATGTGAATGATTTTTTTTATTAATGACACAATTATTTCCCAAGAAATAGGAATTGAAATAATACATTTAATAATTGTATATATTTATGCTTAGTCACATCCACTTCCAAAATAGCTTGCCTCTGGAAGCTCTATGAACGTGGAGAAATGACCAAAGTTACACAAGTGTTCAAGTCTTTCATTCATAAGGTTCCTATTAGTTGCCTACGACTTGATGGAACTTCACAACAAAAATAACAATTAATAATTATTTTATTATAATTATGTATAGTTATACTTTATATAATTATTCATTATTTAATGAAGATCATTTCTATACCAAAATTGAGTTATTTTCAATTAAGTGGTTACATAAATTGAGTGATTTTAAATTAAGTGATTAAGTGTACATGAACCTTGACTTGTACTTGGTAGTTTTTGTTGCAATGTAGTGTTGCAGTGTATGTAGATAAATTGCAACTAAAAGTCCAATGATTGTGGTGAACAAGTGAATCCCTAGTGTGTGACTAATTAAAGAGTAATGATGTACATAAATTTTTCAATGATTATGGAGATCAAGTGAATCCCTAAGATGTGATCAATTTATGAATTGCAATGTAGATAAATTGGCAATATATGTTTGATGAGTGTGGTGAAGCAGTGAATCCCAACAGGGTGACCTCTTTATGAGTAACAATGTTGATAAACTGCAAGTACATGTTCAATGATGGTGGTGAACAAGTAAATCTCAGACCACCAACTACTCATACACAAGTTCAAGCTGAAGTTGAGGAAAATTAAATCAAGTCCACGGAACCCAAAATTTGACCTTAAGTCTGGCACATTCAAATTTCAAAAACATCTCAGGAACAGGTTTGAGGCCTTGAACACCATCTGGGAGGATAACAAGAAGATCATCCATGAAGAATGCAAAAGATCATTACAAAGGCTGAAGATGTTAGAAGACCAAGATGGGTGTCAAGATGAGACTCTGAGTATTGTATCAGAGTGCCGAGAATTGATTGGAACACGGAATGTGAGAACCATGAAGGTAGGAAAACTCGATACTGTTAAGGAAGAAATGGAACACATAAATATTGACTTACTAGGCATTGTTGGAGAGAGCATGGTGCTGTGTGCGCTGGTGTTGTGGCAGTTTTTGGACGTGAAGGACTACTCTGCCTCCAGGAGCCAGGCAAGCCAGGCTTGGCCTAGAGTTTAAGGCAGCAGGGGCTTCAAGCCCAAAAGGGGAAGAGGGGAGAGAAGGCGGCCATGTTCTCCCAGGTTTGTGCTGCTCAGGGCTGCTAGGACCTGGTTGGCTACCCAATGCAGACAGAGAGTGGGGTGGAGCTCCCCCATTAAAACAAGATTGGAAGGAGGAGTGACATCCAGTTCTAGGATAGCTTGCCTCGGGAAACCCTATGAACCTGGAGAGAGGATGAGAGACACCCAAGCGTGGAGGACTCTCCTTCACAGGGTCGCTATGAGTCTCCTGTGACTAGACGGCACTTAACAACAATAACATCAACATAGAGAGAGAGATCAGCTGGCCCAGTGGACAGAAAGCAATACTACCAAGCCAAAGGTGGGTGACTTTTAATCCTCGGCCCTCGGGCCTGTCTTTCATTGTTTTTTATTGAGACATTCCTCTAGGTCGTATAGCCATGATGTACAAGTTGCTGTACCGCGGTCACTTTTGGTTGCTGTGAGGCTGAACACTGTGAGTGACACTGATGTGACAAATGCGTTAATGGTTTGGCTACCCAATGCGGACTGAGAGGGGGTGGAGCTCCCCGAAAAAGCAAGCGTAGAAGGAGGAGTGGCATCCACTTCCATAAGAGCTTGCCTCTGGAAACCCTATGAACCTGGAGAGAGTATGAAAGGCACCCAAGCGTCGAGCACTCTCATTCTTAGGGTCACTAAGAGTTGCCTGCGACTCGACGGCACATAAAAACAACAACAATAAAAAAAGATGTTATTTATTTATCCTGCGTAAAATTGATACATGATGTAGAAGAAAAATAAGTAGTATGCCACAAATTTTCCAATTTTCAATATTAAATAAAGTTTTTGGTAATTTTGCTGATGTCACTTAAAAAAAAAGAACTACTTGAGGCAAAATATAACTATCCAAAACATACATCTTTTTCACATTGATTTTATACAGTTATTACTGTATTAAGTCTCTTAGGAAGTATCTAAATATTTTAAAATGTATGATGTTCAAGATTACTAACCCAATAACGAGGGAAAAGAAAGACTGTTTGTGTACCAAATTTATAGTGTTAAAATTTGTGGACACTTAAATATAACTTATTTTTGTGGATTTAGTAGTATTATCATCAGGAAATCTAGAAAACTACATTTTCATTCCTTCTAAAGTAAAAGAAAATTGATACCTAATCACTAATTATCATAAATACATTAAAATAGCACTAGAAATTATTATATATCCTGTATTCATGAATGAATTCATTTTTCAAACACTCATGTTAAGATAAGCATTCACATTTGATAAAAATTTAACTATTTATAATTTGTACATAGGGTTTTTAGAGGCCTGCTATTTCCAAAGTGGATGGCTAATTCTTCTTCCTAGTCTGTCTTAATCTGAATGTTCAGATTTAGAGAAATATCCGACAGACAAGCATTTTACAGAAAAAGTGAAAGATCTATCCCTTTTTGTGGAATTAACCATTAGTTTCAGTGTTGTCCCAGCTGTTGGCACAAGTGTCTTTACCCACTTATTTCCCTGCTCCACCATCAACCAGGATATCCATCCACTTCTACCCACTCCCTTCAGCATCTATCTACCATTATCTCGCCCTTGATCTGATAGCTTGTATCTGAAGCTTCCTTGGCTTCTGTGATTTCAAACATGTCAGCTGCTGATAGTCTCTTATACTGTGACCAGTGTCTTCCAAGCAAAAGTAATGTGTCCTATAGAACTGGTGTGTAGATAGTTGGGGTTTTTTGTTTTGTTTTGTTTTTTCCCTTAAAAATGAAGATCATTCTAAAATGACTGGAATAGCACATCAGCGAACAAGTCAGAAGTCAAATCTGGGATTTTAGAAAGGGTTGTGGTACTAGGGCCATTGTAGGTAATGTTAGATGCATCTTGACTGAAAGCAGGGAATACCAGAGGAATGTCTGTCTGTGTTTCATTGACTATGCATAGACTGTGTGGGTGATAACAAACTGTGGCTGACTCTGGGAAGAATAGGAATCCCGAACATTTGATTGTGCTAATGCTAAACCTATACTTGGACCAAGAGGCAGTCATCAGAACAGAGCAAGGAAACACTGGATGGTTCAAAATTGGAAAGGGTGTAAGCCAGGGATGTGTCCTGTCTCCATACCTTTTCAACCTGTATGCAAAACCTGTGTGGCATCAGGGTTTGTGGAAGATCTATAAACAATCTGCGTTATGCAGATGACACAATTCTGCTTGCTGAAACATAAGGACTTGAAGCGCTTGCTGCAGATGGATAAGGACTGCAGCCTTCAGAGGCTCATTGTCAAGAATACAAAGATTCTCACCACTGGACCAATTGGAAGCATCAGTATGGATGGTGAAGAGATTGAGACTGTTCACAGTTTTAGTTTGCTTGGCTCCACAGTCAACACTCTTGGCACCAGCAGCCAGGAAATTA
>NW_006399923.1:578925-580614 GCF_000299155.1 Elephantulus edwardii | reverse complement strand
ATATTATTAATAATATTTCAGCATTACTATATAGTTCTTGCATAATTCTCTCTGAATATTTGTATCTACATTTTTTTTACATTTTAAAATTATCTTGTTATTGTGTTAAGTACTTTTTAGTTAGTTTCAGCTAAAAACAACCCTTTATGTAACAGGAAGAAACTACTTGGTCCTCTGAAATCCCTACAATAATTTTCATGTGTGACTCCATTATTGTGTCACTTTAGTCTATTAGGGGATTTTTCTCTTTTCCACTGACTTTTTACTTTCTCAAACACTGTGAATAGCTCCAGGGTTTAGCTTCTTCTGATAACATGTCCAAAGTGAGTTAGAAAAATCTATTTTCACTTGCAAAGTACGTATCTTGCTCTCCAGCGAATTTTCAGAGGCAGTTATGGAGCATGGGAGGAGATTGTCCATCCTTCTTCTGTGGACAGGCTGGTGGCCTTGAACCGTGTACCCTAAGGATTTCAGCACAGCTTCTGGACCCTAGGCCATTATTGCCACTAGATTTTGGTAAATAAAGTACATTCTAATTATTCTTTATTGACCAAAATGTATTTTTTCCCTTCTTCTTGTAGTCTATTGTATATTCAATATTCTTTACCAGAGCAATGTTGTTGTTGGTTTTGTTATGTCTCGTCAAGTCAAATTTGACCCATAACTGACCCTCTGGTAGGTTTTCAAAGGCAATAAAATGCATGGGAGGAGATTATCCATCCTTCTACCATGAAGCAACCAGTGGATTTGAAACGTGTGTCTTCAGGATTGCAGAAAAGCTTCTTATTACTATGCCATCAGAACTCTTAATACTGTAGTAATTGAAATTAATCCATTTTTCCAGATTCTTCATTAATTGTGCGTCTTTGAATGGATATAAAGAAATACAATTATCATGGTTACCTATTGTAGGGAATAGTTTAGTTCTCAAAGTAACATCCTTATTTCTCAGCATATTAAAAAGCTCTTTTGCAGTAAACAGTCAATTCCTGACTTTATTCTGATAATATTGTTCTTAATTGTTATGTGCCTTTGAGTCAGAATCAACTGATAGTTGACCCTCCATTGGGTTTTCAGTGACTACAAATCACACAAGAGGAGATTTCTCATCTTTCATCAGTGAAGAAGCTGGTGGATTTTAACCATATACCTTTGGGACACCCACTGAAGCTCCATATTAGCTATTTACAGAGATATGGCTAGTTTAATTTTTGTATATTCCATTATGGTAGGTGGTACCTGGGGCTTGGACATGGAAATTCCTAAAGTGGGGGATTGACAGAAGTTTTCTGTATTCAGGAATTGATCTACATATTTCTAATTATTTTATAGCATGGGTATCTGTGCTTTTGCTTGTTATCATTGTTCTAATTAGTACAGTAATTGTCAGTTTTAATGTACTTGTGGGTTGCTAGGAAAATGAAAGCTGTGCTACTGGCATATCAAATATTACAGTAGTTCCCCATGGTATACAGGTTTTAGTGGAGCTTCCAGAGTGAGAACGACTTGGAGGAAACATCGAACATTCATGTCTGAAATATCAGGCCTCTGAAAATCTCATGAACACAGGTGGATTGATACTGTTCCTACAGCAATGGGCTTTAGGATGTCAGAGGTTGTGAGGGTGGCACAGGATAGAATAGGATAGGATAGGATAGGATAGGATAGGATAGGATAGGATAGGATAGG
>NW_006399923.1:573202-577665 GCF_000299155.1 Elephantulus edwardii | reverse complement strand
ATTGAATTTTGTATTTACAATGATTCATTCATTGCAAATACCTTTTTAAAAAGACACAAACAACAACTTTACACATGAATCTCCCCAAATGGGCTGCATAGCAATCAGATTGACAACATTAGTGGAAGAAATCCTTGGAGTAGTTCAATATTGGTATTTAAAACTACACCAGGGGAGGACTGTGGGTTAGACTATCTAGTATTCAAATACAAATTAAGGTTGAAAAAAAATCCACAGGATCTTGAACCAATCCTCAATTTTAAGACCGTTTTAAGAATAGGTTTGAGACATTAAATAGCAGTGAACGAGAACCAGATGAGTTGTAGGACGATATTAAGTATATCATCCATGAAGAAAGCAAGACAACACTGCAAAAATAGAGGAGAAACAATATAGAAATAGATGTCTGAAGAAACCCTGAAGTTTGCACTGGAGAGTCAAGAAGCCAAAACAATTGGAAAATATGTTAAAGTAAAAGAGATGAAGAGAAGATTTCAAAGGATAGCTCAGGAGGACAAAGAAAGTATTATAATGGAATATGCAGAGCTTGAATTGGAGAATAGAAAGGAAGAATTCACTCTGCATTTCTCAAGCTGAAATAACTGAAAAACAAATTTAAGCCTCGTGTTGCACTATTGAAAGAGGCTATGGGCAATATATTGAATGACCAAGAAAGCATCAAAAGAAGATGGAGGGAATACTCAGAATCACCATACATGAAAGAACTGATTGACATTGAAAAATTTTAGGAAGTACTATATGAACAGAAGCCAATGGTAATAAAGGAGGACAAAAAAGTTGCATTGAAGGCACTGGCAAAAACTAAGACTCTGGGAATCGATGGAATACCAATTGACTTGTTTCAATTAACAGATGCAGCCTTGAATGCACTCATCAATCTATGCCAATGAATTTGGAGGGCAACTTTCTGGTCGAAGGACTGGAAGAGGTCAATATGTGTTCTTTTTTTTTCCTTTTTTTAATTTTATGTGCGTGTCCCGTCAAATCAGATCTGACTGGTACAGGAGGATATTGCGCCTCCTTCTCTGGCAGAGCATCTGGTGGATTCGAACCATGTTCCTCTGGGATTGCAGTGCAGCTTCTTGCCACTATGTGTTCTTATTCCCAAGAAATATGATCTAATTGAATGTGGAAACTATCGAACAATGTCTTTACTATCACATGCAAGCAAAATACAGTGTCTAAAACAGTACACAAATAGTGAACTGCCAGAAGTTCAAGCAGAATTTAGAAAAGGCCATGTCACCAAGGATATCATTGTTGATGTCAGATGGATCCTGGCAGAACATAAAGGAAACCAGAAGAATGTCTATTTGTTCTTTCTGGACTATGCAAAGGGATTTGTTTGTGTGGATCATAACAAGTTGTAGCTGATATTGAGAAGAATGGGAGTAACAGAGCACTTAATTGAGCTCATGCAGAATGTGTACCTGGACCAGGAGGCTGTTGTGTGAACAGAGCAAGAGAACATTGCATAGTTTAAAATTAAGAAGGGAGTGTGTGAGGGTTGTATTCTCTCTCCATTCCTATTCAATCTATATACTGAGCAAATCATCTGAGAAACTGAACTGTATGAAGACGAGTATAACATTAGATTGGAGGGAGACTCAGTAATAACCTGCATTATCCAGATGAAACAATCATGCTGACTGAAAGTGAGGTGAACTTGGAGTACTTATTGCAGAGAATCAAGGAATATAACCTTCGGTATAGATTGCATCTCAATGTAAAAAAAAAAAAAAAAGAATAGATTCTTGCCATTGGACTGATATACAGCATCATGATGGATGGAGAGGAAATTGAAACTATCAAGAGCTTCATCTTGCTTGGATATATAATTAACACCCTTACTATCAGCATTCTGGAGACACATTTCACTGGGGAAAATCTGGTTAGGGACTCTCCAAATTATTAAGGAGTAGAGATGTCTCTTTGAACACTAAGGTCCATCTGATTTAGGCTCCAGTCTTTCCGATTACTTGTTATGCATCTCAGAGCTGGAATGAATAAGGATGAAGGGAAAAATTGGACATCTTTGAGCTGTGGTGTTGGAGAAGAGCAGTGAACATCCCTTGGATGGCTGGGAGAACAAACAGCTATGTCTTGTAAGGGTGGTTCACTGTCAATGAAACGGAGAAGGACCTGCAGTGCTTGCTGCAGAAATTAAAGGACTGTAGTATTCCAATAAGGATAGAAGCTCAACATCAAGAAGGTAAATATTCTCACCACTGGGCCAATATGCAGCACTGCAATAGATGGAGAAGAGATTGAGATTGCTAATAGTTACAGCTTGCTCAGCTCCACAATCAACACTATTGACACCAGCAATCAGAAAATCAAGAGATTAGTTGCACTAGAAAAGTCTTTTCTCAGAGACCCTCTCCAGATTATTGAAAAGGAATTATGTCAGTGCAGTGACTAAGGTGCACCTGATCCAGGCCATAGTCTTCACAATTATATGCTATGCATCAAAGAGCTGGACTAAGACTAAGGATGACAGAGGAAGAATGGAAGTCTTTGAGTTGTGGTGCTGGAGAAGAATCTTGAGCATACCATGGACAACCAAGGAACCAAAGAGGTCTCTTTTGGAGAGGGTCAAACCAAGTTTCTCCTTGGAGGCTAGGATTTTGGAAACTCCATCTAACATATTTTGGACATTTGGCCAGGAAGGACTGGTCCTTGGAGAATGACATCATGCTAGGAAGGGTGGAGGGACAGTGTAGGAGACAAAATCTTTGGATGAGATGGATTGATTTAGTAAGTGAGACAATCGGTGTATGTGTGTTGGAGTCAGAGAGACTGGTTCAAAACAGGACACTCTTCAGAGCTGTTTTACATAAGATCACTATGAGTCTCAGGTGACTTGATGGAACATAACAACAACCTCTATTTTCCATTTTTTATACTATCTAGATGACGTACTCAACCTTTGTAGTCTGAGTGCTAACCATGCTCTTTAAATTGTGAAGTAATTACTGGAGGATGCACAGCGGATTAGTCTGAGGATCAATATTGCAATAGATTTAAAGCAGGTTCAATCTTATGAAATCCCCACAATTTCACGACCTTTGATTCCAACAACTTTATTAAGTTTATACTGTGATAGTGTTTTGATATCTACTTACCTGTGGCAGTGTGTTATGGATGTGTGAGGCTAGAATTTGTAAACTGCTAATAGAAAATTAGTAACAGACTCTAGGAAAGCTGACATAACCAGAATGTTAAAAAAATAAAGACATTATAGACAATATGGACATCTTGATACTTGAGTGGGAACATAAAAAGAGGCTGTTGAAGTCTGGAAATATATTTTCTCAGTTTATTTCCCCACTTCAAGTGGGTCTTGTGGTGAGCTTAAAACTGTTGATGCATAGCTTTTGCTCAGGTGAAAAACTACTTATTGAGAGAGGAAACTCAAATGCAACCTGACATCTTTTTGTATGTCACTATATCAAATTATAACTGTCTTCATGAAGTATGTACTAGTATATTAATGTATCACTCACTTCCTAAATCACATGCCTCTAGGAACTCTATGAACATAAAGAAATGATGATAGTTATCAGGGATCAGATCTTTTGTTCATAGGGTCGCTATGAATCATGTTTAACTCGACAGCATTTAACAAAAGCAATACAGTTACTAAACATTCCCTTGTGCGAAATTTAACTCATGTCCATACAAGGAAAGTTTTGTGTGAAAATTCCATTTTCTCAATGTTTTTTTCTAAGTGCTGTGGCAAATTTATCAAGATAATAAAATATAAGTTCCCCTTATTATTATAGAAAAATCAAGTGTGTGTGTGTATGTATGTGTATGTGAAATATAGAAAATATTTTAATAGAATTTTAAAGTAACATTCACCCTTTAGTTTTCCCAAATTTTATCAACTAAATTCATTATCATCTGGTATAAGCAGATTCACTTCTGACATTCCAGCAGATTTTTGGAGATTGTAAACAACATGACAGAAGATTGTCCATCTTTCTATCTCGGGGTCCCTGGTGTATTCGAATCGATAGCCTTTGAGTTAGCAGGACAACACCCTTTTAATTATGCCATGAGAGTTCTCCATTATATATATTATTTAGATAAAGAACAAAAACATATCCATGTCTTGGCTTGCTATCCAAACAATATTATTGAACACCCTTAAGAAAAATAAACAAATAGTGGGATTTAAACTATTCTAGAAGTAAAGATTCAATATTATAAAAATATCAATTCTTTTGAAATTGATCAGTGGGTCCAATCTCGCCCCAGCGAATGACTTAAAAGTTTTAGTAGAGTTCTGGTGGCCTAGTGGTAAGAAGCTGTACTGCAATCCCATGAGCTGGTCCACAGAAGGATGGGTAACTGCTCTCGCGCAATTATCTGCTTCTGAAGACCCACTGGTGAGTCAGTTATGGGTTGACTCTGATGAGAGAGCACGCAACAACAGA
>NW_006399923.1:561172-563081 GCF_000299155.1 Elephantulus edwardii | reverse complement strand
TTAGAGGAGTATCTGACAGACAAGCAATTTGTGGAGTAGTGAAAGATAAATCCCTTATTGTGGAGTTAATTAAGCATTAGTTACAGTGTTAACCCCACCCCCAGCCCTGTGCCTTGACCCACTTACTTTCCAGCTCCACCCTCCACCAGGGTAACCCTTCACATCTGGTTTATCTTTTGTAAATCATATTGATTGTCCAGCTTTCTGAAGTTGTGAGGCTAGTAGGTGATTTGGAAGACCATAGTATTAATCAGGCATACCTTATTCTTCAATTTGAGATCATTGCTCTTCAGTATTTTGGAGAAGTCTCTAACAGTGGACTTAACCAATGCATTATATCTCCTGATATCTTGACTCCTGGTGGCAAGGGTATTGATTGTTTCCCAAGTAAAATGAAATCACTGACAGCTTCAATCCTTCCTCCATCTAATATAATAGATTGTTCCTGTGGTGAGAACCATTCCTTTCCTTGATGTGAGATGTAACCCATATTTAAAGTTGTAGTCCTTGATCTTCTGCAGAAAGAATTTAATATCTACTTTCAGCAAGTAAGACTGTGTAATATACATAATGCAGACTGTTGATGACCCTTTTCTGAACCTGATGCCATATTCCTCTTCATAGGGTCCAGTTTCACAAATTATTTGCTCAGCTTATAGATTGAATAGGGATTGATAAAAGATACAAAGCTAGACTTCTCATGAACAAAATTGTGTTCTGTGATTCCCATTCTTCTCAATATTAGCCATTAATTTTAAAATTCTTATTATTGAATAATACTTTCTCTGTGTAGTAGTTTCTGATCTTGTCTTTGTCTTTGACTTGGCTAAATCATCCTTATGCAACATGATCATTAGTTCAGTTCTCATAAAACCTCTATAATTGTTTATTTGTTTCTCTTCCCTACATCACTTATGCTATTTATATTTGTTATATTTTTCATGTTAAGTATTGTATCTCCGTTGCTGAGCCAACACACAACACAAAGTATATAAATACTTAGAGACTTTACTTAACAGAGTAGAAGCTTAGAGATTTCTGGAAATAACCTTTCACTTATTTGATATTCTTATGCTGAGTTGACATATAAAGCAGAGAAAGAATAAAACACTCTAAGGAAAAGGTCAATTAAATCACTCACCCTATTCTTATATCAATAGTGAAAAGAGAAAAAAAACTTGCTGGAAGCTGCTCAATCATTACCATTTCTAACCATATTGAAAATGAGTGAGAATCAGGAAGATTCAAATTTTATGGCTGTAGAAAATGAAATATTAAGATAAATTCTGGATTTGGTTCATAAGGTGGCCATAAAGAATCAGAAGGTTTCTCTTAAAAAAACACAATCGACTAGATTTAAAAAAAAAACAAAAACAACAAACCACCAAAAATCTTAACATCTATACCTTAGAGTATTACATTTGTTATGTACAAAAATATTTACAACTCAAATAAGATAAAAGGAATTTTAACCCAATTCTGGTTTTCCAAATGTAACAATGCAACTTTAAATGTCGTCATGAAAGCCACTTCAAACTCACTGAAATCATGTCAATTCTAATTTTCAGCCGCACTAAAGGACAGAAAAGAACTTTCCAGTAGGAATTTCAGAGAAGTACATTTTTATGGAAACAGAGTGATTTATCATTCTGTCATGGAATAGCCGAGAGATTCAAACCACTGACATTTTGGTTAGCAGTACAATAGTCAGTGCCTATACCACTGTTCTTGGTGTTGTTATTATGTACCATGGAGTCTCAACCAAGCCATAACTGACCCTTCAGTGTTTTACTGAGGCAGTAAATTGCAAGGGAGAAGATTAATATCTTTCTCATGCAGAGCAGCTGATGGATACAAGTCTCATGCCTCTAAGATTGCAGCACAGCTTCTTACCACGAGACCATCAGAG
>NW_006399923.1:555448-561072 GCF_000299155.1 Elephantulus edwardii | reverse complement strand
CCCTAACAGCAGACTTTCCCATGGCAATGCTCCTTTTAATTTCCTGACTGCTGGTGCCAAGACTGTTGACTACAGAGCCAAGCAAACTAAAGCTGTGTACAATCTCAATCTCTTCACCTATGTATAAAAACCTATGTATATAAACCTATGTATAAAATGTACATATATATTCTAAAAACAGGGAGAATTAGAGAATCAAAGGAATGTAGCACTTCAAAATAATTGTTTAAAAAGTGGTATTTTAAAGTATATTGTTGTTGCTGATTGGTTCTAGTCAAGCATGACTCATAGCAACCCTATGAACAAAAGGACTGAAGCCCCTCTACAACTATCAACATTTATCAGAGTTCATAGTTTCCAGAGGCATGTTGTTTAGGAAGTGGATGCCAATCCTGCTTCCAGACTTGTTATAGTACATTATAGTTTTTATGTGCCATTGAGTCAACTGAGAAATATAACAACCCTATGTACAGTAGCTCTGAACCCTTCCCTGTCCTGAGCTAGTGTCACTAATTCTGACATACCAACCCCCATTGCCTCCAGTAACTGTATCAATCCATCTCATCCTGGGTCTCCCTCTCCTGCTCTGTCTGTCCACCTTTCTGAGCATGATGTCCTTCTCCAAGGATCAATCTCTCCTGGCCACATGCCCAAAATATGTGAGATGGAGCTTCCAAATCCTAGCCAAACAAGGAGAGACTTGGTTTCACCCTCTCCAAGACAGACCTATTTGTTTCTTGGCATTCCATGGTATATTCAAGATTCTTCTCCAGCGCTGCAACTAGAAAACATCTATTCTTCTTCTGTAGTCCTTAGTCATTATCTAACTCTTTAAGCATAATAAATAATTGAGAAGACCATGGCTTGGATTAGGCATATCTTTGCACCTAGACTGACATCGTTGCTCTTCAGTTCTCTGGAGAGGTCCATGGCAACAGATTTTCCCAATACAATACATCTTTTTGATTTCCTGACTGCTGGTGATAAAGTGTTGACTGTGGACCCAACCAAGCTGTAATTGCTAACAACCTCAATCTCTTCTCCATCTACTATGGTGCTGCAAATTGGCCCAGTGGTGAGAATCTTTATGTTCTTGATGTTGAGCTTCAATCCATATTGAATACTATAATCCTTGAACTTTTGTAGCAAGTTCTTCACATCTTCTTCAGTTTCTGCAAGCAAGGCTGTTTCATCAGCATATCATAGATTCTAATGAGGTTTCCTCCAATCTTGATGCCACACTCCTCCTTATAAAGCCCTGTTTCCTGAATGATCTGTTCTATATGAAAAATAATCAAATGACTACTATTTTTTTCTAAGTAATTAAAAATGTTATGGTTATGTCACTGAATTAAGTTCACTATACTTTCAATAATCAAACACCAAAATGAATACTTTGCTGTAAAATTATTTGTTATTTGTTTTTCCTTTCTCATTTCAGATGGTCAGTAATTGATCCAATTCAAAGTTAGTGATTAATATAAGTGTACATTTAAAGAAGTGCTCAAATTGAATTTTGCTTCAATATTTACATTAAAATTCTAGCCTTAAAAATCATGTTATCAAAAGTATGATATTTTGTCATAACAGGCTTTGAATGAACATTGAATAATCTATTATTTAAATTCAGAGCATATACTCATTTCTGAAAGATATTTCAGTAAAATTACAGTTCACAGTATACCAGTAGATTTTATAGGAAGGAAAATTTTTTTGTCTGTTCTATGAGAAGGACCTGATAGTTAAATGATGACTTGACTACACAAGTTGCATTGGAATTTATATAGTTACAAGGCCTTGATATTACAAAACCATATGATACAGCACTTGTAGAAGGAACAAGGGCAGAAATTGGATATTCAAGAGATACAGAAAATCAAGCAATAAATTAACTTTGGAAAGAGAATAAACACAGACTGAGAAAGAACAGAAATTTTTATTTAATAAAACAATTGCTTAGACTTGATGGTGGATAAAAGTAATAAAAATATCACTGTGTCTAACTTTCAATTACTGAACACCTTTATACTTACTATGCAAAGGTGTTTGACTATGTAGATTATGACAATCTGTTTTTGACATTGGGAAGAATGAAAATTCCTGAGCACTTGACTGTGTTCATGAGGAACCTATGCCTTGACCTTGGTTGTTGTGAGAACGCAGCAGGGGAGCATTACATGGTTTGGAATTGTAACTGGAGTGCATCAGGGATGTATTAAGTCTCCATACTGTTCAATATACATGCTGAGCAAATTATCTGAGAAGCTGTACTCTATGAAGAGGAGTGTTTCATCAGGATTGGAGGGAGAATCATCAATAATCTGTGTTATACAAATGACACAAACTTGCTTGCTGAAACTGAGGAGGATTTGAAGCATGTGTTGCAAACAACCAAGGAATGTAGCCTTCAGAGTGGATTGGTCTCAATATTAAAAAACCAAAACCAAAACCAAACACAAAACACAAAGATTATTACTATTGAACCAATAGGCAATGCCATGATAGGTGGAGAGGAGACTGAAATTGTCAACAGCTTCATCTTGCTTAGATCCACAATGAAAACCCTTGTAGGAGCAGTCAGGAAATAAGGAGACAAATTGCAATAGGAAAATTTGCAGTTAGGGACCTTTCCAAATTATTGGGGAGTAGTGATGTCTGTTTGAGAACTGAGGTGTGTCTGATTCAGACCCATGGTCTTTCCAATTAGTCGCTAGGCATCCAAGACATGGACAATGAATAAGGATGACAGACAAAGAATTGATACCTTTGAGCTGTAGTTTTGGAGAAGAGAACTGAACATTCCATAGACAGAGAAGATAACAAATAGATGTCCTGGAGAAGGTGTAACCAGGGTGCTTTTGGATGCAAGAAGGATGAGGCTTCATCTCACATACTGTAGACATATTACTAGGATGTGCTATATGTTGGAGTGGGAAATTATAGGAAAGGTGGAGGGTCAACAAAAAGAAAGACCCTTAACCAGGTGTATTGACAAGGTAACTGCTGAAATAGGCTCTTGTGTGTCAGGAAGTGTGAGGATGGTGCAGGGGAGGACTAGGTTCAGATCTTTTGTTCATAGGGTTGTTTTGAGTCATACTTGATTCACTGGAACCTAACAACAAAACAACAACAACTTAGGACTCTCAGTGGTGCATAGTTCGAATATACCAGTTACCCCTGAGGAGAAGGATGGGTCATCTCCCATTCAGTTAGTTGTTGATTTTAGATGCTCTAAAGTCGACTATACGTTTGGCTATACTGAATAGGTCCAATTTACTGCCTCTGAAAGCCCTCTGGAGGGTCAGCTATGGGGCAGTTTCAACTCTACAACACACAACAACAATTAAGACCTCTAATAACAGGTTCCCTAGGAAGTCGCACTACTATTCCAAAAGTTACAACTCTCTGATGGTTTGAAACCACCAGCAACTCCATAGGAAAAAGAACACTCTCCACTCATGTAATTTATGATCTTAAAAACTCAATGGGAAAAAAGGGAAAAAAAACCAAAAAACCTCAATGGAAAGTGAGTTTTGAGTCAATTCTAACTCTCTTGTAATGATATAGAAAAGATAATTTTAATATTAAACTGTTCTTATGTTTACTAACTCATTGTTGTCCTTGTTGTCATGTGCCCTCAAGTCACCTGTGACTCATAGCGATCCTATGTATAACAGCTCTGAAACCTGTCCTGTCCTGAGCCAGTCTCACTGACAAAGACAAACCAACCCCCAATGAATCATTTACTGTAGCAATCCATCTCGTCCAGAGTTTTCCTCTCCTGCAGTGTCCCTCCACCCTTCCAAGGATGATGTCCTTCTCCATAGACTGGTCCCTCTTGGACACATGTCTAAAATATGTGAGACAGAGCTTCAAAATACTAGAATCCAAGGAGAAACTTGTTTTGACTCTCTCCAAGAGAGACCTACTTGTTTCCTTGGTGGTCCGTAGTATATTCAAGATTACAGCACCACAGCTGAAAGGTATCACTTTTTCTTCTTTCATCTTTAGTCATTGTTCATCCTTCTGATGATCAAGAAGTAACTGAGAAGATCAGGGCCTGGATCAGGTGCACTAGTGTTTAGAATGACAAGGTTGCTTCTCATTATTCTGAAGAAGTCTCGGACAGCAGATTTTCTAGCACAATTTTCTTTGATGTCCTGACTGCTGATACCTAGAGTGTTGAATGTGGAGCCAAGGAAGCTGTAACTATTAGCAATCTCAATCTCTTCTCAATCCATCTTGGTGCTGCCAATTATCCTAGAAGTGAAATCTTTGTCTTATTGACGTTGAGCTTCAATTCATTTTGAAAACTACAGTCCTTGCAGCAAACATTTCAGGACCTCCAAAGTTTCAGTAAGCAAGGCTGTGTCATCTGCAAAATGTAGGTGGTTGAGCAATCTTTTTATAATCTTTACGTCACATTCCTTCTCATAAAGCCCAATCTCCTGCAAGATCTGTTCTGCACAGATGGAAAACTAGCAAAAGTGTGCATATTCTATGTCACATATATATTTTCAGATCAACAGATCTTATCAAGGAATAATATTGCCCAGTTTGTTCAAAAGACAAATACTTTTAAGAAGCTTCTATTTATATTTAGTAGTATGACAACTGAAGATATTTGTATAAGAATTGAGGATGATGATGATGGTGATGATGGTTATATTACAGTCACTAATTTTAAAACAAGGATACTCTTTCACTGAGAAATGGATATTAATTTATTTCACATAGAAGCTTCCTTTTTTTTCTGATTAAAAGAAATCACTTTTACTATTACTTTTTTAAAATTTATTTATTTTTCATTTCAATTAACATCTACAGAGATTTTGGAATTCTCTTCATTCATTGTTGCACCCTTCTCCCCGCCCTCGTTTGCTCCTTTCCTTGAAAAGCAGAACAGATTATATGGTTGGCTGGGCTCTATGAGAGGAAAGTGGTATCAGAATTAGAGGAAGTCTCATTAACAATCTATGGAGATGACTTGAAGGCACCAAACAACAACAGCAAAAAAATATTCTTTAGCGTTAACTTTGTCAGAAGTTTGAAAACATACCATTACCTTTGGTAAAATATTTCAGTGGCACACTGAAAGGTTGAAACAGTACTGTAACTATTTATGAAGTGAATTGTTGTTCACATGAGTCCATCCAGTAGAGTATGATGCATAGCTACCTTAAAACAGCTGACATGAACCCTGCCCTATTCTGTGAATTTCTCATAGTCTCTGACACTCTAGAGTCCATTGCTGAAGTAATTGCATCAGTCTACCTCCTTAGATACTTTCCTCACCTTTGGGGAACCTCCCTCCATCTTTCCAGGTAAGATGTCCCTTTCCAAGTAATAATTTTACTTAGCTTTATGTCCAAAGTATGAGAGATGAAGCTTCTTCATCTTTGCCTATAAAAAGCACTCTGGTAGCACTTTCCCCAGTATGCATATGTTGGTTCTTTTGATAGTCCATTGATATTCAGCAATCTTCACTAGCATCACAACTCAAAGGTTTGTTGTTGTTGTTGTTATGTGCCATCAAGTCGTTTTCGACTCATAGCGACCCTATGCACAACAGCCCTAAACCCTGCTCTAGCCTGCGCCAACGGCACTGCCTCTGACACACCCAT
>NW_006399923.1:546970-549293 GCF_000299155.1 Elephantulus edwardii | reverse complement strand
AAGCTCCAGCCAACACTGTCCACCATGGGTACCCATTACCACGATTGGCACATCACTGTCACAGTCTTCAGTATCACAGCAACCACGAGTTACCTCTGCACAGCGACACACAGACCAGTGCTATACCACCTCGAAGAATGTTTGACAGGGAAACAATTTGAACCTGCCCAAAACCCTAAGCCAAACCTGGCTTACCTCGCTCCAGGGGACAGAGCAAACCTGCACGCCAAACACATGCCTGGAAAAGCACTCGACTCCAAAAGCTTGCCACAATTCCTGTGCTCACACCACCATGCGCCTTCTGGCCATTCTAGATTATTATCATACAAATAATGCCTAATCATACATTTGTTTTCAGACAGTCTTTCTCCTCATCTTTTCCAGTGACGTGTTTGTCATCTAGCCTTTCTTTTTATGTGAGCAACAAACACATGATGAAATGTTTAAAATACCTATCAGAGAGATCTATACCAAAACAACTATGAGATACGATCTCATCCCAGCAAGACTAGCAGAATTCATCAGGGCAATAAGAAACAAATATTGGTGAGATTGTGGGTAAATTAAACTCTTATTCACTGATGGTGGGAATGTGAATTATACAACTATGGAAAACAGTCTAGCATTTTCTCCAAAATTTGGAAATAAAAATAACATTTGATCCAGCTAATCCACTATTGTAAATACACCCCATAAAAAAAACCCCAAAAACAAACCACCCAAAAAACAAAAACAAAACAAAAAAAAAAACCCATTAAAAAGTCCATAGAATTTTGTGACTCAGATACATAAGTACACATGTTTATTACTGTGCTATTCACAAAAGTCAAGAGCTAGAAGTAGCTCAACAGCCCATCAATAAACAAATGGATAGAAAAACTGTGGTACATTCACACAATGGAATATTACACAGCATTGTAAAACAAAGAACTTTTAAAGATTCACAAATAGGTGAACCTGGAAGGCATTATACTGAGTGAAATATCTCAGTCAAAAAAGGACAATATTAGTTTTAAGTGTTTAATAGCATAACTGAAATCTCTATAAACATTTCTTATATTTATTTCTATATGGCATTTATTACTCTCCACCTAATTTTCCTATGAGGAAATTCTGCAAGTTTAGTAAGTAGCACTGTGCTCAGGACTCAATGCTGGTATCCTTCTTTCAATTTCACTCCTCCAGCTATTTTATAGGAGAAAGCGGGACAATCTCTTCCAATGTGATTAAGTCTCTTAAAACCCACTGGATGAGCAGAAGTGAGTTGATTCTGAATTCTCAGAAATCAGATTTTGCTGCTAAGTGTCATTGAGCTGAGCATGGCTCATAGCAACCATATGAACAAAACACCGGAACCCTGTTCTATCCTATACCATCCTCACGCTTACTGACACATAAGAGCCTATTGCCACAGTCACCATGTCAATCCACCTGGCTAAGGGTCTTCCTTTCCTTTGCTAACCATCCACCCTTCCCAGCATCATGTCCTTCTCCAAGGAATAGCCCCTCCTTGTAACATGTTCAAAGTATGTGAGCAAAGCCTCATCACTTTTTCCTCCAAAGAGGACTTGATTGCATCTATTTCAGGATATATCCATTTGTTCTCTTCGTCAATCATGGGATGTTCAGTACTCTTCTCCAAATCATAGCTCAAAGGCATCAATTATTTTTCTGTAATTTTTATTTCATTTCCCTGCTCTCAGAAATCAGTTATTATGTACCGTTGAGTTGCTTGCGACTCATAGTGACCCTATGTACAACAGCCCTAAACTCTGTTCTGTCCTGTGTCAATCTCATTGACTGCTACACACCCATCCCAATTACGCCAGTCACTGAATCAATCCACTTCCTAGAGGGCCTTCCCCTCCTGAGCCTGCCCTCTACCCTACCAAGCATGATGTCCTTCTCCAAGGACTGGTCTCTCCTTACAATATGACCAAAATATGTCAGATGAAGCCTCTGAATCCTTGCCTCCAAGGAGCAGCCCAGGTTAACCCTCTCCAGGATGAATCTGTTTGTTTTCTTAGTAGTCCATGGTACGCTCAATACTCTTCTACAACACCAAAGCTCAAAAGCATCAATTCTCCTTCTATCCTCCCTAGTCATTGTCTAACTTTCTGATGCATAAGACCATGGCCTGTATCAGACGCACCTTAGTCTCCAGAGAGACACCATTGCTCTTCAGTACTTTAGAGAGGTCCCTAACAGCAGATTTCCCCATAGCAATACGTCTTTTAATTTCCTGGCTGCTGGTGCCAAGAGTGTTGATTGTGGAGCCAAGCAGACTAAAGCTGTGAACAATCTCGATCTCTTCACCATCCAT
>NW_006399923.1:538535-542571 GCF_000299155.1 Elephantulus edwardii | reverse complement strand
GGAAAAATGGGGTTGCCTTTATAGTAAAAGCAGTAATTTCTAGATTCATCTTGAAGTAGAAAATCGTGAGTGACAGGACTATATCCATACGCTTACAAGGAAGTCCAGTAAATACCACTATCATTCAGCTCTTTAGTATCTTGAATTCTTTCTGTGCTTTGGCTTCTCTTTGCTCCAGTGTAATCTTCAGAGTCTTTTCTGACATCCATTTTGGTCGGGTTTTTTTTGTTTCTTTGTTTTTTGGGGTTTTTTTTCTATTCTGTTTTTGTAATGACCATTTGCACTCTTCCTGGATGATACATTTGACATCCTCCCATAATTCGTCTGGTCTTCGCTCATTAGTGTTCAAGGCCTCAAACCTGTTCCTGAGACGGTTCTGAACTTCAGGTGGGATGAACTGAAAGTCATATTTTGCTTCTCGTGGATTTGGTTTAATTTTCGTCAGCTTCAGCTTGAACTTGCATATGAATGAGTATCTGGTGGTTTGTTCCACAATCAGCTCTTGGCCTTGTTTTCACAGCTGATAGCATAGTTAAATAAGTTGCTAAGAGTTGAACCAGCAAGATGAGAAAACATTACGAAATTGAAGAGAAACAACTGAAAACAACCATTAATAATTGGATCACTGTGTATAAAGTATAAATCTAGAAAACAAAGAAAAACTGGAGTTGTGAAAAATAAAATGGAACCAAAAAGATCGATGTCTTTTTTAATTAGCTGATTTGGACAGGTATTGATGTTTTGAACATGGTAATCACATGATTTACTAATTGAAGAGGAATGGTGGTACATATCTTTTTAATTTTAATTCTTCTTTTTCCCACTTCCATGTTTTATTGGTGTGAATAAAATTATTCATACATATTGTTTTTCATTCATGTACATCATGGTTTTTTATGTGTGTGTGTTTCATGCTTTCCTTCATTGGCAGTGTTTTCATATAATTATCCCCATACATCATGTTTTATAAAATAAATTACCATTGAACTATGCCCATCATTACCCTGAATGGATTGAGAAACTGTGATACATTCACACAATGTACAAATTACTACAAAGTACTCAGGAGTAATGATTTTCTAAAATGCTACATAACTTGAGAGAGACTTGAGAGCTTTAGCTGAGTGAATTAACTCATTCTCATAAGAACAAATGTTACATAAGACAATTACTGTAAATATAGAAGGATAACTAGTAAAATATGTTGGCTCCAAGGGAGGAGTTGGTGGGAGCAGAAGGGTGAGCATGGTTTGGGGGGAAGTCAAGGAGTTGCACAGTTTGGTGGGTGGAGGGAGAGGGTGTGGCACTTTCTGAAAAAGTTGCAAATAGAGATACCATTTGACCCAGTAATTCCACTACTGGGAATGTATCTACCCCAAAGAGACCATAACTGCCACCCAAGCAGATACATGCACACCCGCGTTTATCCCGGCTCTGTTCACAATAGCAAGGACTTGGAAGCAATCTGTGTCCATCAACAAATGAATGGGTAGAGAAGCTGTGGTATATTCACCCAGTGGAATACTACGCTGCATTGGAAAACAGGGAACTCATGCAATATTATTCAAAATGGGTGACCCTGGAGGACATTATGCTGAGTGAAATATCTCAGTCACAAAAAGACAAATACTGCATAGTGCCACTGTTGTAAGACAGGACTGACATCGGGGTTGGGCAAAGACTGAGAAAGATGGGATAAATAATGTATACTGCATTGAAACAGATGAGGGAGAAAGCTGTTTAAAAGGGATATATGATTAGGTATTATTGTCATGATAGGAGTCCAGAACAAAGGCTGCATAGTGGAGTAGACTTGAGGGGAGGGATTGCAAAACAAAGAAAGAATTTTTTCTTTTACTTTTCAAAGAGAAATGTGTAGTGGGGGAGGAGAGGTGGGCAGGGAGAAAAACACAACAATGAATGAGTGGAAATCCAAAATCTCTGTAAATTTTGATTGAAATTAATAATAATAATTTTTTTAAAAGAGATAATTTTGAGGTTTATCCTGAAGTACAATGCTGTGAGTGATTAGGATATTTCCCATAGGCATAAAGGGACTAGTGTTCAAAAATATTATTCAAATATATGCTAACTACTATAGCTACAGATGAAGTAGTAAGAAATTGCAATGCCAACACAAAGGTGGTTTTTGTTGTTGTAGATGAGTACTATTGAGTCAGAACTGACTCATAGCTAACCCTCCAGTGAGATTTTAGAGGCACTTCATCGCACTGGAAGAGATTGCCCATGCTTCACCGTGGAACAGCTATGTCTTCAAACCATGTGCCTTCAGGATAGCAATGTAGTTTCTTACAGCTAGGCCACCAGAGCTCCCTAACACAAGGGCACAAAGTTCAACTTTCAAGGGCACAAACTTCTGCTTTGCAGAGGAAAGATGACACAATTTCTGTCGGTGTTATTTACTGCCTCTGTAAACCCGTTGAAAGGTCAGCTATGGATCAGTTCTGTCTCAATGGTATAAAACAAAACAACTTTTGCAGCAAATTTGCTCCTTGGAAATAAGGATAACATAGCTTCGTTTCACACACTTTAGGCATGTTGCTAAAAGATGTTATTTCTTGGAAAGGAACTTCAGGCTGGGGAAGGTGGAAAGGCAGTGAAAAAAAGGAAGATCCTCAACCAGATGGGTTGACACAGTGACTATGACAATGGGCTTAAGAGTGTTAAAGATTGTAAGGAAGGCACAGAATAAGACAGTGTTCAGATAGGTTACACGTAGGGCTGTTCTGATTCATATTTGACCTGATGGCAACTGACAATAACAACAACATTAGGGGAGCTGGAGTTACAGAAAAGGGAAAAGTTCAATCAGTATTGGTCAATTTTTTAAAAGAACTTAAAACCAACTTGAAAAGATAAACCTCAAGTTGTATGTAATACTGAAGAATTCCAAATGAATGGTCAAAAGGATAAATGATCCTGAAATCATCCAAAGAAGATAGAAGAAATATTGTACCAAAAATAATCGATCCAATTGAGGAAGCATCACATGATTTGAAACTAATAATGATCAAGAAGAAACGTAGGCAAATAAGAAGTCAGTAATTGACATTTTTCAACAAATAAAAGCAGGCCCTGCATGTGCTCACCAGATTATTGCAAGAAATTTGGAAAATAACTACCCTGCCAACAAACTGGAGGAGATCTGTAATTATTCCCCTTCCCCGCCCCCCCAAAAACTGATCCAAGAGAATGTGGACATTATGTAAGCAAAATCTTGCAGGAGATTAGGGAGGAAAACCAAAACCAAAACCAAACCAAACCAAACCAAACCAAACAAAACAAAACAAAACAAAACAAAAAATGGCTAGAGAACTCCTGGAGATTTAAGGCAGATTTAGAAGACATCATGGCACCAGGAACATTATTGCTGATTTCAAATAGATCTTGGCTAAAAACTGGGGTATCAAAAGGACATCTACTTGTGTTTTATTCACTATGTGAATGTATTGAACTGTGCTGATAATAACTAATTGTAGATACTAATGAGAAGAATAAGAAGCTCAGAATATTTAATCTTAACTTTGCTCGCGTGAAACATTTATCTAGACCTGGAAGCTTTTGTTACAAATAGCAAAGGATTAAAACTTAGAAAGATGTGTGCCAGGACTGTATCTTCTTTCTATTCTAGTTTAATCTCTATGCTGAACAACCATTTGAAATTCTGGATTTATGAATAAGAATGTGGCATCAGGATCTGCTGAAGATGAATCAACAATCTCCATTAGGCAGATGAAACAAGAGCACTTGAAGTGCTTGCTGCAAAAGAGTGAAGTGCTTGCTGCAAAAGAGCAAGAACAACAGCTTTCAGTATGGATTCCATTTCAACATAAAAACCAACAAACAAAAAACAATAAAAAAATTCTCACCACTGAGTGAATAGGCAACATAGTAATAGAGAAAAAAATTAGAAAGTATCAATTACTTCAGATTTCTTGGCACAACTTGGTGAGCACGTCCAGGGCAACATCTGTTATCTGAAATACTTCAATTGGTATACCATCTATTCCTGGGG
>NW_006399923.1:513663-535680 GCF_000299155.1 Elephantulus edwardii | reverse complement strand
CATGCTTGGGAGGGTGGAGGGACAATGCAGGAGGGGAAGACCCTCTATGAGATGGATTGATTCGGTGACTGGGGTAATCGGGACGGGTGTGTCAGAGGTGGTGCAGTTGGCGCAGGATAGAGCAGGGTTTAGGGCTGTTGTGCATAGGGTCGCTATGAGTCGGAAAATACTCGATGGCACATAACAACAACAACAACATCAATTACTTCATCTAACTTGGATTCACAAACAACAAACTTGGTGCTAGGAAAATGCATATTGCTTTGGGTAAGTCCACAGTCAGATACCTCTACAATGTTCTAAAGGGCAAGGATGACAGTTTAAAGACTACGGTTCGCCCGATCTAAGTCATGGTCTTTTCAAATAGTCGCTGTGCCTCTGAAAGTTGAACAGTGAATAAAGTCAACAGAAGACTTTATGCACTTGAGTACTAGAGAAGAGCCCTGATGTCCCATGGACTGCCAATAGACCAAATAAATATGTCTTTGAGAGATTGTTAACAGATGGCCCTTGTACTGCAGGATGGTGGGGCTTTGTCTAACATACATTGGTCATGTTATTAGGCAGGAGCCAATCTTTAGAAAAAGACACCAACCTCAGAAAAGTGGAGAAGAGGAGAAAAAGGGAAAGATCCACAACAGGATGGATTGACACAGAGACAGTAAAAATGGGCTCAAGTGTGTCGGAGGTGATGATAATGGCATAGTAGGGGGGGAGTTCAGATCTGTTACTCATATCATTGTTATGAGCTGTATTCAAACTGATGACATCATGCAAAAGCATCAAGTTGTACAATTGATGAGAAGAGATCCATATTTGTTCCTATTTAAAAAATATGATTAAACAGAGTGTGGAAATTAATGAATAATATTGATATCATAGGCAAGTAAAATCTTGTAAGATGTGTGTCAGGGTTATGCTGTTTTCACACCCATTTAATCTGAATATTGAGTAAATTATTCAAGTATCTGAACTACAGAGAGGAAGATGTTGCATTGTGATTGGAGGAAGACTCATCAATAACTTGCATTAGTCAAATGACAGAACATTATACGGAGAAAATGAATAAAAATTGAAAAATTTAATACAGAAAATCAAAGAATTCATTCTTCATTATGGATTACATTTCAACATCATAAAAATGAGAATTCTCAGCACTAGATCAATAAACAGTATAAGTATAGAAGGAGAAAAGATTGATGTTGTCAGCAATCTCATTTTACTTGAATCCACAATTAAAAAACTCATGGTTGTTGTTAGGTATCCTCTAGCCAAGTATGACCTATATCCACCTTATCAACAACTGCTCTGAACCTTGTTCTATTCTGTGTCATCCTCACCGTCTCTCAAACATACTTAAGCTTATTGTTTTAGATACTGTGTCAATCCATCTGATTGTGGGGTTTCCTCTGTTACACTGACGTTCTACCTTTCCAAGCATGATATCTTCACATGCCCAAAGTATGTGAGACAGTTTCACCTTTCTTGCATCCAAAGAGAACCCTGATTTCACTTTCTCCAGGACATTTTTGTTCCTATAGTAGTCCATAGGGTATTCAGTACTTTTCTCCAACACTGCAACTAAAGACATTGCTTCTTTTTCTGTCATCCTTAGTCATTGTCCAAATTCCATATGTAAAGCAAGCAATTAAAAAGACCATGTTTTGAATCAGGTGTACTTAGTCTTTAAACTGATAGCTTCCTGTTAGTACTCTGGAGAGGTCTTTGGTAGCAGATTTTCCCAGTGCAACTTATTTTTTCTTTTTGTTTTGTTTCTTGACTGTCAGTCCTCAGGGTGTTGATGTGGATCCAAGTAAGATGAAATTGTTAACAACTTCAATTTTTCCTTTGTCTACCATGATGCTACCTATAGGCCTGGTGGTGGTGATACAATTTGTTTCCTTGATGTTGAAATGCAATCAATATTACAGTTTTAGTTCTTGGTCTTCTACATCAAGTGTTTCAAGTTCTCTTCTCTTTCAATAAGTAAGGTTGTGTCATTTGTTTGTTACTTGTTTTTTTAAATAATTTAATACTGGTTTATTTACAAAGTTAAAATACATTGTTTTCACACCAGATATCTTTCATTTCCTTCACCCTCCATCCATCAAATTCTACAACCCTAAGATTATTCGCACCTTCCCTCACCCATTCTCACCCCTCTGCTCCCCTCCACCCCACCTGGATCCTCATACTTATTTTACAATAATAGTTTTATACAGTATTTGTCCTTATGGGACTGAGTCAGTTCACTCAAAATAATTCTAATTTGTATAGTTCAAGTGGTTAATGAATCTTCCTCCAATTCTGCTGCCTCAACATTCTTCATAAAGTCCAACTTCTTGAATGATCTGTTCAGCATACAGATTAAATAGCTTGTAGATGTGGGAAAAGAATATATTTCTGACAGACTCTTTTATTTTAAACCTTGTACCATTTTCTTCTTCTGTTCAGACAAGAACTTCTTGATCTAGGCATAGATTTCTTTTTCATAAGTACCACGTGTTCTGAGATTCTCATTCTTCTTATCATTAGACTAATCTTTTATAATTCACACTATCAAATGTCTGTGCGTAGCCAATAAAACAAGAGACAGACATCCTTCTGTTATTCTCTTCTTTTACCAAGATTCATCTGACATCATTAATGATATTCTTGATGTTGCAGTATATCTTCTAAATCAGTTTGAACCTCTGACAGTTCTCTTTCAATGCAGTTCTCTTTCTAGCAGGTTTGTTTTTTTTTTAAATAAACATGCCTTGATTTTTCTTGCATGTGATATTAATAATATTGATTGCTAATGTCAACATCCTGTTGTATCACCTTTTTGGGGGATGAGAATAAACATGTATTTATTCCAGACAGTTGGCCACATAGCTGCCCTCAAGACTGCCTGTCACATGTGGTGAGTATTTCAAGGGCTCTGTTTGTTCAACCATGTCAATTGATATTCCACCAATTCCTGGGTGCTTATTTTTTACCAATGCCTTTATTGCATCTTGAACTCCTTCCTTAGTTATCATTGATTCCTGATCACATGCTAGTTCCTTCAATAGCTATGATGGCTGAAAGTGGAATTCCCAAATTAAAGCAAACTAGGAAGAAAGATTGGTTATTTTATTCTGAAAGAACAGGTCTTTGCAAACTCAATGTGCAATAGGAACTCAGTGAGATGTAGCACTGGAGGTAAAACCCTCTGGCTACAAGAAACTAAAAAATGAGGAGAAATAATTGCAAATATCTAAATTGGAATGTGGAATGTATAAAGTAGGAATTGAGGAAAATTGGACATGGTAAAAAATTAAATGTATAAAAAGATAGGACTGACATCCTAGACATTAGAGTGTTGAAGCTGGGATTGGCCACTTTGAATTGCATAGTCCTGTGATCTTCCATACTGGGAATGAAAAAGTAAGGAAAACTGGGGTTGCGTTCATTGTTAAAAAGATAATTTCAAGATATATCCTGAAGTACAATATTGTAAGGAGAATATTATCCAAACATATAAAATATGTTAATACAACAACAATTCAAATATAAACATCAATAACTAAAACCAAAGAGGGAGAAATTGAAGATGTCTACTAACTTTTGCAGCCTAAAGTCCATCAAACAATTAATATTTATTAATAATTGATAATGCTGGTGTTAGCAACAGCAAAGAAAATATGAGAAAATCTGCTGTCAAAGATCTCTCTAAATTACTAAAGAACAAGGATGTCAATTTCAAAACCAAGATGCACCTGATCCAAGTCGGGATATTTTTCAATCGTTCTCTAATTAGTCATTGAACATTGGACAGTGAATGAACATGACAGAAGAAAAGTCAGTCCTTTTGAGTCATGGTGTTGATGAATGGGACAGAATATTCCACAGACTGACAAAATTGCAAACAAATCTGTCTTGGAGGAAGGTTAACCAAGATTCTCCTTAGTGGTAGGGATGGTGGTTCTTTGTCTCACTTTCTTTGGACATACTGCCACTAACAAACAGTCACTGGAGAGACACCATACTTGGAAAGGTGGAGTCAAAATAGAGAGGATTATTCTCAACAAGATAGAAGGACATAGTGACTCCAACACATCAGAAATCCTGAGGATGGTGCAGGACAAGGAAATCTTTCTTCAATCTGTTGTTCATGTGGTTGTTGTAAGTTAGAGTTGAATGGACAGCACACAACAACAATTTTTCTTGAAATTTCCTATCATTAGATTTAAGTTTTGGCACAAATGAGGGAAAGATCAGTGTGTGTGAAGGCACTTTTTGTTACATTTTCTAACTTCATTTTGCTTTCTATTTTAGGGATGTGTAATGTGATTTTTATGATTTCAGATAAAATATTAAATTATTGTTATTCTTCTATCTTTTATCTATTAAAATATTTTTTAAAAATCTTATTATCAACATTCAAGAAAAATCCTAACCTGAAAGGGAATTGTTATATTGAACACAATTCAATTTATCCACTAACTCAAAGATTTTGGGATCTCTAATTTATCTCTGTCTTGTTTAAAGTTATGCTTTTGCTTTCTGGTAATATGTACTTTTAAAATTTACCTTCTAGAGTAATTTTATGCAATAATTAAAATGAAAATGTTACTTAATTTGTTGTTGTTGATAGGTTCAATTGGATTGAGTATACCTAGTGGCAACCCTATGAACAATTGATCTGAACACTGTCCTATCCTGTGCCATTCTCACAACCTCTCATATATTTGAGAACATTGTTGCAGTTACTGTGTAATCTACCTGGTTGAGGGTCTTCCTCTCTTTTATAATCCTTCCTTCTTTCCACGCTTGATGTCCTCCTCTATGCACTATTCCCCCACTTCATTCTTATGTGTGGGAGATGAAGCTTTATTATCCTTGACTCCAAGGAACATTCTGGCTGCACCTTTCCCAGGACATATCTGCATGTTCTTTTGGCTATTTATGAGATCCAATCTTCAGAACTCTTGCAGCATACTTGTAAGACATTCTTTCTTTTGTTATCATCCTTATTTATTTTCCACCTTTCATATGCATAGCAAATGACAAAAAACTCCATGGCTAGGGTATTCTATAAATTTTATTTATAAGTCTTTTATCAGATATGTCATTACCAAATAGTTTTCCCAGTTTGTGGCTTTCCTTTTTATCCTGTTGGAGAAGTGTTTCTATGTGCATAGAGATTTGATTCTTAGAAAGTCCCATTCATCTATTTTATTCTCCCCTGGTTATAGTTTTTTCATTTTGTTTGGATGTCTATTTATGCTGTAGATTAAGGCTTCTAGAATTGTTTCTAGCTTTTCTCTGATGAATTTTATTTTTTTTTTTTAGTTTACTTCTAGGGCCCTGATACACCTTGAGTTTTGGTGTTGGGGGTTTTCTTCATTTATTTGTTTTTTCATTTTGGTTTTGGTTTTATTTCTGTATGATGTGAGGTGTGAGTCTTATTTAAGTTTTTCCAGATTATTTTGCAATTTTGCCAATACCACTTGTTAAAGAGTCTGTAATTTCCCCACTTATTTTATTTCTTTGTCAAAAGTAATTTCTCTATAGGGGTTGATTTATGGTTCTCAATTCTGTTCCATAGATCACGACGTCTTTCATTGTACCAGTACTATGATGTCTGGACCATCATGACTGTGTTAGCAGGACTTGAGGTCAAGGAATGTTATGTCTACAACATTGTTTCTCTTATTCAGTAGTGCTTTTTGTAAAAAAAAAAATCAGATAAAATGAGAAATTGCCTTTTTCATTTGGTTGAAGAATGAAATTAATATCTATATTGGGATTGCATTAAACTGGTAGTTTGCCTTTGGTAGAATTGTTGTTTTCATGATATTGAGTCTTTCTATCCATGAGCATGCTATATTACTCCATTTCTTAAGGTTTATTTCTGTTTCTTTTAGTAAAATTTTATAATTTCTTTGTATAGGTCTTTTGTGTCTCTAGTTAGGTTTATTCTCAAGTTATTATTCTTGTGATTAACTATTGTAATACTCCAACATCTTAAAAATTACAAAAATATAGACAATTCAATTGCAAAAATAGCAGAAACTCAGCAAGCTTATACATGAACAAATGTTCAAAATCCCTAATGATAAGAAAAATGAAAATCGAAACAGTTATGAGATATCATCTCACTCCAGAAACAATAGCAAAGTTTAAAAGGGCAGAAAACTAAAATTACTGACAAGATTGTGGACAGACTCTTATTCAGTGTTCGAGAAAATGCAAAATGATGTAACCACTATAGTGTTCTGGTGCTTTCTCAAAAGTTGGATATAGGAATACCATTTGACCGGGCATTACCACTACTGGGAGTATACCCTAAAGAAACCAGAGCCACAACTCAAACAAATTTATACACATTTGTGTTTATTGCTGTATTATTCACAATAGCAAGAAGATGCAAACTATCCAAAAGCCCAAAAACAATCGACTGTGTAGAAAACTATGAAACATTCACACAATATTAAGCAGCAATAAAAAACAATGACCTCATAATACACTATACAACATGGGAGACCCTGGAAGACATTTTCCTGATTGAAATATCTCAGTTACAAAAGGACAAATACTGCATGACACTGCTGTTATCAAATAGATCTGACATGTGGAAGTTGGGGAGAAAATAGGAAAAGAGTGGATAGATAACGAACATTACATCGGGGCAGATGAGATAAAGACTGTCAGAAAAAATATATGATATTATGTGTGATAACACTCCAGAACAAAAGGGCATTGCAAAGTGGACCAGAAGGGGGAGAAGGGAAGAGCAGGGAGGGAAATTGTTTAACAGTGGATGAATGAAAACCCACATTTTTTGTAAACTTCTGTTAAATTGGAAATTAATAATAATAATAATAATAATAACAATTTAAAAAAGACCATGAGGTGTACTTTTAGTCCTCAAACAACATTATTGCTCCTCAATAATTTGGAGATACATGAATTACTTAATTTGTAAAAATTAAATTAGTTTTCATCTCTAAATCTTATGTTTATTTATTAATAGCCTTGTCATTATGAGACTTTTATTTCAGGAACTTTGAGAAATGGCTTATACCTACAAAAATGCTTTATGAAACAGCAGGAGTAGCCAAAATAGCTTATATTAATGTATTAATTTTAGTGTTCATACACTGTGCTTTATTTAATTGATTATCATACATTCACTTAAATTACAAATATCAGGGTTGACAGAAGAAAATGAACATTTAATAAATATCCTTTGATTCACAGTAGCAGAGTGATAAATATGAAAATAATATCATTAGTAATAAGCTTTAAAGATTACTTGATTTCTTAAATACATTCAAGGTTAAAGACCTTGAAATTCAAAGTGCATGATAAGCTGAAACAAATTAACAGAAGTGCTTAAAATTTATTTTGAATTATGATGTATCTATATCTTCAATTATGCAATATACTTAAATTTAGAAGAAGAGGCAATAAATTGTTGCAGACTTGAAGTTGTGAAAGGCTCATTTATTAGTGAGCCATTTACAATAACCTTAACAGCAACAAAAATAGCACAATGAATAAATAGGAACATGATTAATTTATGAACTTTATAGCTATCTGATACTTTAAGTCTTGATCACTGCCATGATTCTTAATATGAATAGAAAAATCTTAATATGAATAATTCATGAATGATGTATATTTTTAGTCTTTCAACATAAATGGCTATCATAATCATCAACATCATATATATTATATATGATTAAAATATAACTGTCCCACAAAGAATTAAAAAAATTAGACAAAACTTATCATTTCATATTTATGAAAAAAACTACAAAAATAATATGGAGAATACAAATTAAAACTAGAGATCTTATGTCGATCTTATGTAATTTAAGAACTATACTATTTAATTCCCCAAATAAAACTTTATAACTGTAAACTTATTTGAATATCTTAATTTAAGACAAATTAGAAAAAAATATTAACCTTTCTGTTTGATACAAAACCAGAAGTATAAAATGACTTCATAAAGTATTATAACTACATTCATTGAATATTTTTAGTGTAAATTATTTTATTTCGTTGCATAATAAAGAGCTAGAATGTTCTATTAAAGTCTAAGGTATATCTTATTCAGGTCATAGTATTTTAAACTACTTCATACACTTGTGAAAGTTGGACAATGAATAAAGACGTCCAAAGAGGATTTGATACATTTGACAAATGACGGATTAATGAAAAAGAGGAATATGCTCTACAAGATGGAATGACATAGTGCAGGGCAGGGTAAATTTTGGGTTTTATTCACATAACCACTATGAGTCACAGTCAACTTAATTGAGACTGAGAACAACACTTTCAAGTTTGGAAATCACTTGCTATATATTTGAGAGGTGGACAGTAAGTAAGCAAGGATTAAAAAAAAAACCCCAACAACTCTGATTGAATTGTAATGTTGGAGAAGAGTAATGAATATCCCATGGACTCCCAAAAGAAAAAACAAAACAAAAACCCAAAAACTAAATGAAAACAACAATAACAAAAATTCTCCACCAGATCTGTCTTAGATAAGATGCAGCCAAAGTGCTCCATGGAGGCAAAGATGATCAATCTTCTCATGTTGACATAACAGCAAAAGAGAGGGACAATTTTCAACCAGATGGGTCGACACAGTGTTTGGAACAATGGCACAAAATATGTCAGAGATTGTAAGGACAGCACAAGATAGGAAAGGGTTCCTACCTGACTCAACAACACTTAACAACAAAAGCATTATGTTAGAATGGAAAAATTAATTACTATAGAAAAATAGAATTTACTCTTTTCCACCCTTTCCCTCACCTGTCCCATATTCCAGCAGAAACGACAATGAAGATAATGGAGGCATTACCACTGGAAACCAGAAAATCATTATCATTACCTTCAGAGAATGCACCCAGTTCCTGTTAATATTATAGGTTGTTGTTATGTGTCTTCGAGTCATTTGAGACTCATAGTGACCCTATGTACAACATCTCTGAACTCCGTGCTATCCTGAGCCAAACTGATAATCTCTGACACATCTGTCCCATTACCCCAGTCACTGAGTCAATCCATCTCATCAAGGGTCTTCCTCTTTACTGCCATCCCTCCATCCTCCCATGTTCTCTCACCTTACAACATGCCCAAAGTATATCAAGGCAAAGCTTCAGAGTCTTTGCCTCCAAAGAGCAGCTTGGTGTCACCCTCTCTAGGACAAACTTGTTTGTTCTCCTAGCAGTCCATGGTATCTTCAATACTCTTATCCAGTACCATAGCTCAAAGTAATCAATGCTTTTCCTCGCATCCCTAGTCATTTTCCAGCTTTCTGATGCATAGCTCTTAATTGAGAAGGCAATGCCCTGAAATACCCCTTAGATTTTAGAATAACATCTTTGTTTTTCAGTATTTTCATCATTGCTTTCCTGGCTGCTGGTACCAAGATTATGATTATGGAGCCAAACAAACGGAATCTGTTCACAATCTCCATCTCCTCATCATCTATGATGATGCTGCCATTCAGCCTAGTGGTGATAATCTTTGTTTTCTTGATGTTGAGCTTCAATACATTTTGAAGGCTGCAGTCATTGACCTTTGCAGGAAGTGCTCAGGTCCTCCTCAGTTTCAGCAAGCAGGGCTGTGTCATTTGCATAATGCAGGCTGTTGTTGAATCTTCCTCCAGTCCTGATGCCTAATTCTCTTCATAGAGCTCAACCTCCCAGATGATCTGTTCTGTATATAGTTTTAAAAGGTGCTGAAATAGAATACATCACTGGCATACACCCTTACCAATTTTGAACCATGCAGTGTTTCCTTGTTCTCTTCTAACAACTGCCTCCTAGTCCAAGTATAGGTTTCACCTAAGTACAATCAAGTGTTCTGGTATCTCAATTCTTCTTAGAGTTAGCCATAGTTTGTTGTGATCCATACAGTCAAATACCTTTGCATAATCAATGAAATACAGGTAGCCTTTTGGTGTTGCTCTCTTCTGTCAGCCAAGATCCATCTGACGTTAGCTGTAATATCCCTAGTACCACAACCCCTTCTAAACCCAGCCTGCACCTCTGATAGTTCTCTGCTGATGTGCTGTTCCAGTTGTTTTTGGAAAATTTGCAGCAGGGTCTTGCTTTCCTGTGCTAATAATGTTATTGTTTGATAATTATCTGCACTGTTTGGTCACCTTTCTTTGGAATGGAAATAAATATGGATCTTTTCCAGTCAGTTGGGCAGGTAGTTGTCCTCCAGATTTCTTGGCACAACTTGATGAGTACATCTAGGACAGCATGTGTTTGTTGGGATATGTCAATTGACATGCCATCAATTCACAGAACCTTGTTTTTGCTGATTCCTGCAGAGCAACTTGAACTTCTTCCTTCATCAATATAGGCTCTTACTCATACATTGTTTCATAAAATTCTTCTGTGCCAGCTCATTCCTTTGTTACAGTGATTCAGTATACTATTTTCATCTTCTTTTAGTACTTCCTGAATAATTTAATGTTCTGCCCAAAACATCCATAAGTATTACAACTTGAAGTTTGAATTTATCCTTAAGTTCCTTCGTTAAAGAAGCACTGGTAGTGTAGTGGCAAGATGCTGTGCTGTAATCCTGAAGGAACATGTTTTGAATCCAGCAGCTGCTCCTTGGAAGAAAGATGGGAAATCTCCTTGCATGTGATTAACTGGGTCAGTTATGACTCAACAGTAAACAAAAGCCATAGCTGAAGCAATATAAAAAAAGATGGAATAGTAATAAATGTTTCTTTGCTGAAGACCATTATTAATGAGGGCTGAGAACAATCTTTTTTCTTTTAAATTGGGCATTGTTATTTTTTTGTCTCTTTTCTTGTATTCATTTGATCAATCATACATATTTGTTTCATCAAATCCTCACTGTACCTTGCCTTTCTCTTCACCTTATCCATCCATCCACTAATCACTGCTGAGCTCAACTTCCCCCACTCCCATTATCTCTCTTCTTCCTCCCTTCTCCCTTCCCATTTGATCTATTATGGATATAATATCCAAAATTTCCAATTGCAATAAACATATCGTCTGTTCCTTCCCTTGTTCCACGTTGGACTTTCCTTTCCCTAAACCATACAATAAAGGAGTAGCGTTAAAGCAAGATAGTATCTAGGCAAATGGTAGCTTAGATTTTCTACAATTGTTGTTGATAGTTGGCCTCAATTTGAGAATAACTTCTAAAAACCCTATGAACATATCTGAACCCAGTCCTATCCTGTGCCATCCTCAAAATAATTTTTAAGATCATTTTTGCAACCATTTTTTCTTTTTTAAATTCATTTGGCTGAGTATCTTCCTCTCTGGTTGTCCTTCCACCTTCTCATGGAAGATGTGCTTCTACAAAGAATACTCTCTCCTAGCAACATCCTGAAAATACGTGGCAGGAACCTATCTCATCTTTTCACCAGGGAGACCTCTGGCTGAATCTCTCCAAGATATCTGTTTGTTCTTTTGGAGGTTTATGGCATATTCAATACTATTCTCCAACATCACAAATGAAAGCCACCAATTCTTCCCTCATCTTTATTCATTGATCAGCTCTAAGCAACATAGCAAGTTATTGGAAAGACCATAACTTTAATCAGATGCACCTTAATTCTCAAATATGTATCATTGAAGCTCAGTAATTTTGTGAAGTTCCTGATTGCAAGCTTTCTCTGGGCATTAAATCTCCTGATCTCCTAACTGCTGGTATGAAGTTTGTTGATTGTGGTTTCAGTTAAGATGAAGTCATTGGCATTTCACTCTTGTCTCCATTTTTCGTGATGTTGTCTATTGGTACGGTGGTGAGAATTTTCATTTTCTTGATGTTCAAATGCAATCCATATTGAAGGATTTAGTCTGATCTACTGCATCAAATGCTTCAAGTTCTTCTTAATTTAAACAAGCAAGGTTGTGTTATAGACATAATGCAGTTTGTTAATGCATCTTCTTCCTCTTACCGTAGGGCCGTATTCTTCTTCATAGAGTCTAGCTCCTCGAATAATTTGCTCAGCATAAAGATTGAAAAAAATATGGAGAGAAGAGATAACACTGATACACATCTTTCCTAATTTTAAACCATGTCATATTTCCCTACCTTGTTCCAGCGATAGCTTCTTATTTTAAATTTAGGTTCTACATGAAAAAATTAAGTGTTCTGTGATCCCCATTCTGCTTAATACCAGTCATAATTCATTATGAGTACGCAGGTAAAAGTCTTACTGTAGTCAATTAAAAACAAACAAAAAAATACATTCTTCTGGTATTCTTTACTTTCAGCAAGGATTGATCTGACATCCTTGGTGTTAGTGTTAATGATATATCCTTGATGCCATGGTCTCTTCTAAACCCAGACTCAAATCTAACAATTAATTGTCAGTTCGAGCCATTTAAAAATTATCTTCAACAATATTTTGTTCGCATATTATATTAATGATATTGCTTGATAAGTTCTTATTTTTAGTCAGTGCCTTCAGTGAATAAATTCTCCTTTAATAATCATTCGTCCTTGATCTTATTGTATGTTTTATTTTATTATAATGACTGCAATCTCGCCATCATTTTTTTATTTTATATTGATTTGCTTACGAAGTTTATATATGTTGTGTTTTACACTATTTTTTCTCCACAGTGTGTTTTCATAAAATAATTCCCATTTATTGTTGTTGTTGTTGTTAAGTGCCGTCGAGTCATAGATGATTTGTAGTGACCCTATGAACAAAAGACCGGAACACTTGTTTAACTTTCATCGTTTCTCCAAGTTCATAGGGTTTCCAGAGGCAAGTTATTTTGGAAGTGGATGCCACTCCTGCTTTCAGGCTTAGTTTAATCGGGAGCTCCACCAAACACCGTCCACCATGAGTAACCATTATTTTATTTGACACATCAGTGTCACAGTGTTTAGTATCATAGCAACCATGGGTTACTTTTATTAAAATTTATCACTATTGGACCTTGCCTATAATTACACTCTCTTTTCAGGTCTTCATCAGATCCTTTCCATTTCCTTTACAGTCTCCCTTGACCAAATTGTGCAAGCCCGTGGTTTAGCCCTGACCCACCTTCATCCCTCTGCCCCACCCTTTCCTCTAAAATATTTCTGTTTTTATAATAATGCTTTTATGCAGTATTTGTTCTTATGAGACTGAGTTAGTTCACCCATAATGCTCTCTAATCTCTCCCAAGTTATGTAGTGTTTCTCAAAATCATTACTTCTGAGTGCTCCATAGTATTCTCTCATATGTATGTTCCACAATTTCTCAAACCAATCAGTTGTAGTTGCAAATGGAGATTTGTACACCAATGTTCATAACACCATTATAGACCATCGCAAGACCATGAAACAGCTCAAATGTCCAAAGTTTGAACTTTTTTTAATGCTTCTTGGATTATTTGTAAAGATTTTGCTGATATAGTCTCTTGGTATTTCGACTTGGGGTTTGAATTTGTTTTAAAGTTATTTCACCTTGAAAAATCTTGAGTGATTTCTTCCCTTTTATATTCTCCAATTCTAGTTCTCCACAAATTCCTTTTTAATACTTCATTTTATCTTCTTGAGCTGCTGTTTGAAATTTTCTCTTTAGCTCTGTTGCTTCAACATTACTGCTTCGTGTTTTGCCTTCTTAACACTAGTGAAATTTTCTTTTTTTTTTCTTTCTTCTGTCTCCCCTGTCTTTTGTTATTTTTCTCTCCCCTTCTTCTTTATCTTTGTACTGACTTTTTGGTCTCTTTGTGGATAGTACTTTTGATGTCACCTCAGAAATCTCTGGTCATTGGTTCTCAATGTCTCAAAATTATTCTGTAGGTAATTTTTAAATTTGGATGGAATAGACTAAAGAACATAGTTTGGCTTTTATGGATTTGTTTTCATTTTCTTCTGTCTCAACTTGAACTCACATGAGGACTTGATCAGCACGTGTCACTCTAGGAGAGAGTTAGTTGGCATTGCTATAGATCATGCTGCTATAATATGCCTGTAGAGTTTATTTTTCAAAATGACTTCCATAGCATTGATTTCCACTCCCCCCCCCAATGCCTTCAATGCATCTTCAACTTTCTCCTTTATTACCATTGGCTCTTGCTCATATGGAACTTCCTGAAATTTTGCAGTGTTAGTCAATTACTTTTCTTGGAGTGACTCTGTGTATTCCCTCCATCTTATCTTGATACTTCCTGGATAATTCAACATATTGTCCATCATATCTTTCAATATTGTATCTTGAGGCTGAAATATGTTTGATTTGATTGTTTGAGTAATCTCAGCTAGAGAAATGCAGAGCAAGTTATTTTTTTTTAGTCTCCAAAACCAGTTATCTGCACATAATTATTTGTTTTGTCTTCCCAAGCTGTCCTTTGAAATATGTTCAGCTCTTTTACCTCAGCATGTTTTCCCTTTGTTTTGGCTTCATGACAATAGTAATTTTCAGAGAGCCTCTGACATCCATTCCAGCTTTTTCTTTCTCCTCTTTGTGACCTCTCAGTGTCTTGATGGATATCTTTGATGTTATCCCACAATTCATCCAGTTTTCAATCATTGATGTTCAATGCCTCAAATCTTTCTTAAAATGATTATGAAATTCAGGTGGAATAGGTTCAAGATCATATGTTGTTCTCATAGGTTTGTATGAGTTTTCTTTGGCTCAATTTGAACTTGCACATGAGTAATTGATGGTATGACCCGCAGTCAACCCTTGACCTAGTTTTGACTCTTGATATTTTTACCTCTTTCTATGATATATCCTACAGATGTAGTTAATTTGATTCCTATGCAATCCATCAGGTGAAGTCCATGTGTAAAGTTGCCATTTCTGTCTTTGGAAAAATGTATGTGCAATGAATAAATTATTGAAAATATGAAATTTGATCATTTCATCGCTAGCCTTATTTCTGTCAACTATACTCTCAAAACACTATTCCTTCTTCATTGTTTCCAACTTTTACATTCCAGTCACTAATTATCATTAACATATCTTGATTGCATGTTTGGTCAATTTCAGACAGCAAGATTCAATAAAACATCTCAATATCCTTTTCTTTGGCTTTAGCTAAAGAAGCATATATTTGAATAATAGTCATATTATACAGGTCTTCCTTGTATGCTTATGGATAATAAGTATCCAGTAACTCACAACAATATGTTGTCGTTGTTATTTGACATCGAGTCACTTGAGACTCATAGTAACTCTATATAAGACAGTCCTATACCCTGCTCTATCTTCTGACAATCTTATCGTCTCTGACACACATACCCTTATTCCCTCAGTCCCTAAATCAATCCATCTGATCAAGGGTCTTCCTTTCTTTTGCTGTCCCTCCATCCTTCCAAGCATGACATTCTTCTCCAAGGACTGGTCTCTCCTGGAAACATGCCCAAAATATGTCAGAAGAAGATTCAGAATCTTTGCCTCCAAGGAGCAGGCTGGAATTGTGCTCTCCAGGACTAAACTGTTTGTTCTTGCTATCTATAATAAATTCAATACTATTTTCATTTTTCCAGCATCACAGCTCAAAGACATCAATTTTCCTATCATCCCTACTCATTGACAAGCTTTCTAATGCAAAGCAAGTAATTGCAAAGACCATGGCCTGAATCAGGCATATCTTAGTCTCCAGACTGACATTGTTGCTCTTCAGTAAGTTGGGGAAGTCTCTGACAACTGACTTTACCAGTGTAATTTGTCTTTTAATTTCCTAGCTGCTGGTACCAAGAGTGCTGATTGTAGAGTCAAGCAAACTGGAGCTGCTAGCAGTCTCGATCTCTTCATCTCTATCATGATGATTCCAGTTAGCCAAGTGGTGAGAATCCTTGTTTCTTGATGTTGAGCTTCACAACAATATATAGCAGTATAAAACTTGAAATTGACTTTTTACTATGAATCCACATAATATTTCTTTGTTATTTCATTCCTAGCATAATATGCCATGTGATTATCTGATTCAAAGTGACCATAACTAGTTCACCTTATCTCATTATGCCAAGAATGTAGATGTTCACGTGCTCCATTTAATTTTTCACAATTTCTAGTTTTCTAACATTCATACTAGATATATTCCATCATTGCTATCACTTACAGCAAAATAGTACTGAAGACCATTTGAAAAACTGCTAGAAGAGTACATAAATATGGAATTTCCAGAAGTTCAATCACAATTTAGAAGAGACCATGGCACCAGGGATATCAATGCTTGTGTCAGATGAAACTTGGCTAAAAAAAAGAATTCCAGAAGAATATCTATTATGATTTATAGGTTATGCAAAGGCATTTGAGTGTGTGGATCTTAACAAGCTGTGGATGACATTCAGAAGAATAGGAGTTCCAGAGGACTTAATTTGTGTTCATGCATAACCTACCGCTGGACTAGGAGACCGTTGTATAAAAAAGAGCAGGGAAGCACTACATGTCATAAAATTGAGAAGGGAGTGTGACAGGGTTATATTCTCTCTGCATACCTATTTATGTATCCTGAGAAAATTATTTTAGAAGCTTGACTTTCTATAGAGGAGTGTGGCATCAGGATTGGGTGGAGACTCATAAATAGCCAGCATTATGCAGATGACACAACCTTTATTCCAGAAAGTGAGAAGGATCTGAAGAACTTGTTGCAGAAGATCAAGGAATGGAGGCTTTGGTATGGATTGTATCTCAATGGCAAGAAAATAAAACATCTTACTATTACACTGGTAGGCAACATCATGATTAATGGAGAGGAGATTTAAGGTTAAACATCTTTATCTTGTTTGAACCCACAGTTAACATCCTTAAGTACCATTAGTCAAGAAATAAGAATATGCATTGCACTGGAAAAATCTGCAGTTAGTGACCTCTCTGAAGATGTCAGTTTGAGTACTAAAGTACATGTGATTCAGGCCATAGTCTTTCTGATCCATGGCTATACATCTGAGATCTGGAAAATTAATAAGGATGACAAAAAGAAGAATCAATGCTTTTGAGCTTCAGTGTTGGAGAAGAGCACTGAACATCCTACAGACAGCCAAAAGTAAAAACAGATATATTTGTTCAATTGTGCAGTTGGAGTGCTGCTCTTTGGAAACAAGAATGATGAGGCTCTGATTCACATGCTATGAGCATTTTACTAGAAAGGGCTATCCTAATTCCTGGTCCAAGTATAAGTTTCACATGAGCATAATCAGATGTTCTAAGATGCCCATTCTTCTCAAGTTTAATCACAATTTGTTGTAATCCACACAGTCATATGTTGTTGTTTTTGTTGTTAAGTACCGTTGAATCATTTGCGACTCATAGCGACGCTATGTACAACAGCCCTAAACTCTGTTCTGTCCTGTGCCAATCTCACTGTCTCCGACACACTCATTCTGATTACCCCAGTCACCAAATCAATCCATCTTCTAGAGGGCCTTCAGCTCCTGTGACTGCTCTCCACCCTCCCAAGCATGATGGCCCTCTCCAAAGGACCAGTCTCTCCTTACAACATGACCAAAGTATGTCAGACAAAGCCTCAGAATTCTTCCCTCTAAGGAGCAGCCTGGTTTAACCCTGTCCAAGTTGAATCTGTTTGTTTTCTTAACAGTCCATGGTACCCTCAAAACTCTTCTCCAACACCAAAGCTCAAAGGCATCAAATCTCCTTCTATCCTCCCTTGTCATTGTCCAACTCTCTGATGCATAACATGCGATTGCAAAGACCATGGCCTGTAGTCTCCAGATAGACACCGTTACTCTTGAGTACTTTAGAGAGGTCCCTAACAGCAGATCTTTCCATGGTAGTACATCTTTTAATTTCCTGGCTTCTGTTGCCAAGAATGTTGATTTGGAGCCAAGCAGACTAAAGCTGTGACCAATCTCAGTCTCTTCACCATCCATCCTGATGCTGCCAATTGGTCCAGTGGAGAGAATCTTTGTCTTATTGACATTGAGCCTCAATCCATACTGAAGGCTGCAGTCCTTGACCCACTGTAACAAGTGCATCAGATTGTCCTCAGTTTCAGCAAGCAGGGTGGTGTCATTTGCATAACACAGATTGTTGCTAGGTCTTCCACCAATCCTGATGCTGCATTTCTCCTCATAGAGCCCAGCCTCATGGATGATCTGTTCTGCATACAAGTTGAAAAGGTATGGAAATAGGACACATTCCTGGGGTATGCCCTTCCCAATTTTGAACCATGCTGTGTTTCCTTGCTCTGTTCTGATGACTGCCTCTTGATTCAAGTATAGGTTTCTCATTGGCACGATCAAGTGTTCTGGTATACCCATTCTTCTGAGAGTCATATGCCTTTGCATAATCAACGAGGCACAGATAGACATTCATCTGGTACTCTTTTCTTTCAGTAAATATGCATCTGGCAATGGCAGTAATGTCTGTAATGTCACAAACTTTTCTAAAACTAGCTAATATTTCTGGTAGTTCTCAGTCAATGCATTATTTCAGTCATTTTTAATAACCTTCAACAGGATTTTGGTTGTGTATGATATTAATGGTATTTTTCAATAATTTCCACACTGTCAGTTCACTTTTTGTTTTTTAGGATAAATGTGGATCTCTTCCATTCAGTTGGCCAAGTATTTGTCCTCCAGATTTCTTGGCACAATCTGGTGAGTATGTCCAAGGCACCATCTGTTTCTAGCTGTGGTGGCCTAGAGTTAAGAAACTATGCTTCAATTCCAACAGCATATGATTCAAATCCACCAGTGTTCTGCAAGATTAGGATGAAAAATCTCCTCTCCTGAAATGAACTGCCTCTGAAAACCCACTGAAGGATCAGCAATGCATCTATTACGGTACATAGCAACAACAACATTGCTACCTAAATATTTCATTAATACTAAAATACCTGATGTAGGTAAGTGGATATATTGAATATTATTTAAGCTACTATGTAAATAATGAGATACCTATTTAGAAATATATACATTATCACTATCAAGCAATCAAAGAATATCAATTAAAGGAATTTCTGAGTAATTACACAATACACAACTTAATATATATTTGTAGACAATCCATAATTGACCAGAAAGTTTTTAGCTTTTCTTGACAGTTATCAAATTTTCTACGAAGCAAATCTATTCATGCTGAAAGGCAGCCAAAATATTGCTTATGTATGTTGACATCATAAAACATTTCCAGTAAAATAAAGAATGACAAATTGCATATTATATGACCTATGAAATACAGCATCATTTTCCACAAACCTTCCTTTGAGGTTTTTCTATAATAGGATGAATAGGCTGCCAAAAGAAGAAAGAAATGACATCTAAAACTATCATTTAATTGAGTGGCAAGTTTTTGTATGAACATTGTAATGTATAATAGATAGAAGTATATCTATCTATCTATCTATCTATCTATCTATCTATATCTATATAGATATATAGATATAGATAGATAGATAGATATAGATAGATATATAGATATATAGAGATATAGAGATATAGAGATATAGAGATATTAGATATAGATATATATTAGATATAGATATAGATATATATTATAGAGATATAGATGATAGATGATAGAGATAGATTATTTAGATATAGATGAGATAGACGATATAGATGATATGGATATAGGTATACATGCATATATATATGTATGTTTATGTGTATGTATATGCATATGAACATGTATATGTAAATGTATATATGTGCATGTGTGTGGGTTGAGAAGAACTTGATATACATGCTGCAAAAGATCAAATAGCACCCTTCAGTATGAATTGCAATATCAAGAATTGCAATGTCAATGCCAAGAAGCAAAAATTCTCACCACTGAACAAATAGGGACATTATAACAGATGAAGAAAAGATTGAAACTATAAATGAATTCATCTTACTTGGATTCACAAACCAATATAATTGTTACTTGCTAGTCAAGAAATCAAGAGATATATTGCTCTGGGGAAATCTGCAGTCAGGGTCCTTTACAAATTACTGAGGAGCAACGATATTAATTTGGAGACTAAAATGCATCTGACTCAGACTATAGTACTTTCAATCACTTGCTATGCTATGCACCAAAGAGCTGGACAATGAATAAGTATGACAATACAAAAATTGATGCCCTTGAGTTGTGGAGGAGAGTTCTGAATATTCCATGGACTGCCAAAAGAAAAACAAATAAGTAGGTATGTCTTGGAGAAGATGGAGACAAAATACTCCTTGGAAGCAAGCATGATGAATCTTCATCTCACATAATTTCAGTATATTTTGGGGAAGCATATCATGTTTTTGAAAATGAAAGTATAGAGAAAGAGAGGAAGATGCTCAATCAGGTGGATCAACACAGTGACTATATTAATGGGTTCAAGTGTGACATAGCTTATGAGGTTGGCACAGGATAGTACAAAGTTCTTTAGCTTTAACATGAGCTTTGATGTGAGTAGTTGATGGTGTTCCACAATCAGCAGGTAGCCTAGTTTCCGCAGCTGACTTTCTCCAATTATTCCATCCAGAACATGCTTGTACAGGTATGTACATGTGTATTTATACATGTGAGTGTTTATTAGCATGCACACAACAAACCCTTGCCCAGGTATGTACAAACTAAAGCTATTTTAATGTCAGAAAAATATAAAAATGTTAAATATTCTCTACTAATAAAGCAAGAGGGTCAAGGACTGCAGCCTCCAATATGGATTGAAGCTCAATATCAAGAAGACAAAGATTCTCACCACTGGGCTAATTGGCAGCATCAGGATGGATGGTGAAGAGATTTAGATTGTTCACAACTTTAATTTGCTTGGCTCCACAATCAATACTCTCAACACCAGTAGCGAGGAAATTAAAAGACGTGCTGCAATGGGAAAGTTGCTGTTAGGGACCTCTCCAAAGTACTGAAGAGATATGGTGTCTTTCTGAAGACAAGGTGCTTCTGATACAGGCCATGGTCTTTACAATTACTTGTTATGCATCAGAGAGTTGGGCAGTGACTAAGGAGGATAGAAGGAGAATTGATGCCTTTGAACTGTGGTTCTGAAGAGTATTGAGGGTATTATGGACTCCTAGGAAAACAGCTTCATCCTGGAAAGGGTCAAACCGGTCTGCTCCTTGGAGGCAAGGATTCTGAGGCTCCATCTAACATACTTTGGACATGTTGTAAGGAGAGACCGGTGCTTGGAGAGGGCCATCATGCTTGGGAGGGTGGAGGGACAGCGCAGGAGGGGAAGGCCCTCTATGAGGTGGATTGATTCAGTGACTGGGGCAATTGGAATGGGTGTATTGGAGATGGTGCTATTGGTACAGGACAGACTGGAGTTTAGATCTTTTGTGCACAGGGTCACTATGAGTCGCAAGTGGCTTGACGACACATAACAACAACAATAAAGCAATAAAATGTATTATAGCCTGCATGTTGAATATTATATGGAATAACTTTCTTGAATAAATATTAAGAGTTTCACTGTTCATTATATTATTTTTTATAATCCACCTGTTTTACCTTTCAATGTACCTCTATCTGAAATATGCACATGCTTGTCTCAATACACAAGTTCAAGAATGTATTTGACAGACAAACTGTGAAATCATTCAAATATCCATCTCATATTTATTGAAAATTTCAAAAGATTTTTTGCCCCGCACTCTACAGGGATTATACCCGAAATGAAAGGAAACAGACATCTCTAGTTTTTTAGACTCCTTAGGAAAGTTTTCAGTTCTTCCTGAACAGTTCAGTAAACAGCACTATTCAGAGAAGCATATGTATATATGTCAATATACTAATATATCTGGCAATAGGAAAATGAATTTTTATCAAGTTTTAGAGAGAAGAAAATTGTTTTAAATGAATGGTAGAAAGTTAGAGAGGTGTTTGCAATATCTGGTGTCTTGATGCTAAAGAAACTGATAGGAGAATAAGAATCAATTTAGTCACAAACCGTTAATTTCAGTAGGTCATTTATTGATTGGGTTATTTTTTTATTTCCATCATTATTTGAATGAAAATTCAAGTGTAATTTTTAAATCAAATAATTATGCACATTTTACCCCTTTACATTCATTTTTGACAGTTTTGTGTAAACATATTCTGTATTAAAATAAAGAATATGAAAATAA
>NW_006399923.1:503497-511414 GCF_000299155.1 Elephantulus edwardii | reverse complement strand
GGTCTGTTCCACAATCAGCTCCTGGCCTAGTTTTCACAGCTGATATTGAGCTTCTCCAGCAGTTTTTTCCACAGATGTAATCGATCTGATTCCTATGCATACCATCAGGTGAAATCCGTGTGTATATATGATATGCATGGTCTTTGTACATATGCATAATCACATATATCAGGATTGGAGGAAGAGTCATCAATAATTGAGTTATGTAGATGACACAACCTTGCTAGCTGAAACTGAGAAGGACCTGGAACACTTGTTGCAGAAGGTCAAGGACTGTTGCTTTTTTCTCCTAGCAGTCATTGTATATTCAATACTCTTCTCCACACTACAACTCAAATGCATCGGTTCTTCCTCTATTATCCTCAGTTATTGTCTCCCTCTCTCTTGCGTAGAAATTAATTGCAAATTTTGTGGTCTTGATCAGATACATCTTAGTCTCTACCTAGATATAATTGCTCTTCAATACTCTGGAGAGGTCCCTAGCAGCAGATTTTCAAGATTCATCTTTTGATTTCCTGGCTGCTGCTATCAAGAGTGTTGGTTGCAGAGCCAAGCAAGCTGAAGCTGTTAACAATCTCAATCTCTTCACCATCTATTATGATGCTGTGAATAGACCTCATGGTGAGAATCTTTGTTTTCTTGATGTTGAACTTCAATACATTTTGAAGGCTGCAGTCCTTGACCTTCTGCAAGAAATGTCTCAGGTCCTCCTCAGTTTCTGCAAGCAAAGTTGTGTCATGTGCACAATTTGTTGATGAGTCTCCTCAAATCTTGATGCCACATTTCTCATCATTGAGCCCAGACTCCCAGAGGATCTGTTCTTCGTAAAGATTGAAGACATATAGAAATAGGATGCACACATGGCTCAGACCTTTCCTGATATAACACACTAAAAATGAGTTTAATTTAACCCATGTTTTCCCATTTCTGGCTTCTGAGCCTGTATATCTTAATGGAAGCAGAATATATCATCTTCCTTCCAGGAAACACCTGGTGGATTTCCATTAGTTACTCTACATATAACCAAGATTATATATGCTATAACAGAAATGGTATTCTACAGGATTATATTCTTCATATCTTCTAAGTAAACCTTTCCATATAAATTTTAAATTCAATTTACTGAGTTTGCACACATAGGCACAAATCTCTCTGAATTTTGTTTGAAACATTTGGTATTGTTATGCTTTCTTAATTTAGTAACCTAGTTGTTAGATAGTCGTATTTCTAACCCAAAGGTATGATATTATTTCCACCAGCTCCTTCAAGGTAGAAAGATGGGCAATTTCCTCCTGTGCAATTTACAGCCTTTGAAAACCCACTGAAGGGTCAGCTGAGACACGTCTGACTTGAATTCAATAATAGAGGAATGTTTATAAGTCCTACGAAATGAAATTATGTTAATTCTATTTCTTTTTCACATTCAAAACGTGTATTGTTGTTGTTATAATTGACAGCTGCTGAGTATGCTCAAACCCACAATATCCTTACGTATAAAAGAACAAAATTCTGCCAGCTTCTTTGCCAACATCACACCTTTGTGAGGTTTCAGCCCATTCTTGCAGTCCTTGTAAATTTATTGTGTTAAAGGTTTTCCTCCTTTTGCTGACACTCGATGTTCCCTAGCTCTAGAAACATAGTCTGTGGCGAATTGCACTTTCCCACCCAAAGACTGCAAGTCTGGTGATTTAAAACCACCGGTAAGTAACTGTATGGTAGAAAGATGGGAATTCTCCTTGTATACGATTTACTGCCTCTGAATGCCCCCTGGACAGTCAACTAGTGTTGGTTCTGAATTGATAGCAATAAATTGAAAATTTTTCAAGCATGGTATCTTTCTTCAGTGGCAAGTCTCTATTAAAATATGTGAAATGAAGTCTCATCATACCTGAGCCTTTGGAGCATTCTGGATGCACTTCTTTCAATGTTTTTGTTTTTTTTAGGTGTTTTTTTTTGGGGGGGTGTTGTTGTTTTAAGTAATGATATGTTCAATCTTTTTCCAAGACAACAATTCTGAAACATTTCTATTCTTATTTAATCTGCCTTGTCATTGTTCTGTTCTTACATTTTTATGTTGTTGTTGTGCCATCAAGTCAGAACGACCCACAGCTGACCCTCTGGTGAGTTTTCAGAGGCAGTATATTTCACAGAAGGAGATTAAACATCCTTCTCACACGGAGCACCTGGTGGATTTGATCCAGATGCCCTCAGAATTTAAGTGAAGCATCTTGTCACTGTGACTTGGATAAGCACATCTTGGCACTCAAAATGATGTCTTGTTCTTTAGTACTTTGACCAGGTCCTTTGAAGCTGATATTTGCCTAATGAATTATAGCTTTGATTTCCTGACTGCTGTTGACATGAATATTGACTGACAATCAACACCTCAATATTTAAAAATATTCCTCATATTAGGACCAATGTGTTTATCATAATGTTTTTATTGGTACTATTGTGAGGGAATTTTTAAAATATTGAGGTGTTGATTGCTGTCAAGTTGAGCATGACTCATAGCAACCTTATGAACAAAAGACCAGAAGCTTTTCTGTAACTATTGCTGTTTCTCAAAGTTCATAGAGTTTCCAGAGGCATGCTGTTTAGGAAATGGATGCCATTCCTGCTTCCAAATATTCCTTACTGAAAACAGTAATCTTTTTGTTTCATTAGTAGGTGCTTTGAGTATTCATTCTCTAGTGTTTTTCCCCTTCTTCAATTATTTTCTTGGTATACAAGAAAAGAACAGTACTTTACCTCAAACACAAGCCGATAAAAGCACATTACCCAAAAAACTTGTGATTACCTGCACACGCAGACCACCAGACACAGGCAGCAATGAGCCACAGAGACCCAGGGTGAGTCATCCTGGTTCAAATTGGTTTTTTTGTTGTTGTTGTTAAACATTCTTCTAGGTGGTATAGCACTGTTCTCTGCATTACTGTACAGAGCTAACTCATGGTTGCTGTGATGCTAAAGACTGTGACACCGATGTGCCAAATGTGATTACGGTTTCCCATGGTAGACAGTGTTTGGTGGAACTTCCCTATTAAAACAAGCTTGGAAACAGGAGTGGCTTCCACTTCCAAAATGGCTTGCTTCCAGAAACTCTATGAACAGTGCTGAGGTATTCCATTTATAGGGTCACTATGAGTTGTCTATGACTCGACGGCACCTAACATCAACAACAACCTAAAGAGTAATTATAATGAGGTTATGAAACTGACAAATCTTTTCCTCATTTTAAAATGCATAGTATCCCTTTGTTTATTTGTAAAAATTGTCTCTTGGTTTGTGTATAAATTCCAAATGAGTATAGTAAGTGGACCAGAGTTTCAATTATTTCTATTGTTCTGTATAATTTATTATTATTCACAAAGTCACTCATTTGCCATTGTATAGTTAATACAAGCAAATATCTCTGTGGTATACTTTGCTTTCAAACAAAGACTAAATAAAGTTGGAAAATATTCTAGTTTGAATTTTTAACAGATCCCTGTACATGAGCTACTCAATTATCTTTTTTTTAATTATTTCAACAAAATGTAGCTGCGTGTGATAGTAAAGATATTGTTCTATAATTTTTTCATTCTACCTGATTCTCCTTCTTTAGAGTCAGACTAACAGTGATAATGTTTGGGAATATAAAGTACTGTTTCCATGAATCATAAAGGAATTTGTAGTTGTTCTTAGGATCCATAGAATCAGATTCAATCCCTTGCAACCCTATGAATGACAGATCTGACAAATTCAATACCTTGCAACCCGATGAATTACAGATTCTATCCTGTGCCATCCTCACACCTCCTGGGACACTAGAGTCCATTGCAGCAGTCACTGTGTCAATCCACCTGGTCAAGCGTCTTCCTCTTCTTCAATGACCCGCCACCTATTCCTTCTCCAAGGAATAGCCTACCCTAGCAACATGTCTAAAGCTTGTGATGTGAAGCCTTATCATCTTTGCCTCCAAAGAGCACTCTGGCTGCACCATCTCCAAGACATATTTGTTTCTTCTTTTGGCAGTCCAAGGGACATTCAAAGCTCTTCTCCAACACCACAAACTCAAAGATATCAATTCTTCTTCTGTCATCCTTATTAATTATACAGCTCTCAGATTCATAGCAAGAGATCAGAAAGGCCATGGTCTGAATCAGTTGCACCTTAGTCCTCAAACTGTCATCAATAATTTGAAGAGGTTCTTAATTACAGACTTCCCCAGTAAAATATGTCCCTTTCTTTTTTTAAAAAAAAATTATTTTTAATTGTCATTTTAACTTTTCTGTAAACTTTACATCCTTATTTCTTGACTACTGGTACAAAGGGCATTAATTGTTATTGCAAATAAGATGAAGTTGTTGACAGTTTTAATTTCTTCTCCATCTATCATAATATCATAATACTGAGTCACTGTATGGAAAGGAATTAGCAGACACAGAAGAATTTCATGAAACAACATATGAGCAAGAGCCTATGGTGAATGAAGGAAGAAGTTCAAGCTGCTTTGAAGGAAATAGCAAAAAAATAAGGCCCCAGGAATAGATGGTATACCAACTGATGTATTTCAACTAACAGACGCTGACCTGGATGTACTCACTAAGTTGTGCCAAGAAATCTGGAGAACGACCACTTGGCCAACTGACTGGAAGAGATCTATATTTGTTCCCATTCCAAAGAAGGGTGACCCAACAGAGTGTGGAAACCATATAACATTATCGCTGATTTCACATGTAAGCAAGATTCTACTGAAGTTTATCCAAAAACGACTGGAACAGCACATCAGCAGAGGATTGCCAGAAGTCCAGGCTGTGTTTAGAAGGGGTTGTGGTACTAGGTATATTGTAGCTTATGTTAGACGGATCTTAGCTGAAAGCAGGGAATACCAGAAGAATGTCTATCTGTGTTTCATTGATTATGCAAAGGCATTTGACTGTGTGGATGATAACAAACTGTGGCTGACTCTGAGAAGAATGGGAATCTCAAAACACTTGATCGTGCTAATGCAAAACCTATACTTGGATCAAGAGGCAGTCATCAGAACAGAGCAGGGTAACACTGCATGGTTCAAAATTGTGAAGGGTGTACATCAGGGATATGTCCTGTCTCCGTACCTTTTCAACTTTTATCCAGAATAGATTACCTGGGAGTCTGGACTCTCTGAGGAGAAGTGTGGCATCAAGATTGGTGGAAGGTCCATCAACAATCTGTGTTATGCAGATGACATAACCCTGCTTGCTGAAACTGAAGAGAACCTCATGCAGTTGATGCAGAGGGTCAAAGACTGCAGCCTCCAATATGGATTGAGGCTCGATGTCAGGACAACAAAGATTCTCACTATTGGACCAATTGGCAGCATCAGGATGGATGGTGAAGAAATTGAGACTGTTCACAGCTTTAGTTTGCTTGGCTCACAGTCAATACTCTCAGCACCAGTAGCCAGGAAATTAAAAGACATATTGCGATGGGAAAATGTGCTGTTAGGGACCTTTCCAAAGATTGAAGAGCAATGGTGTCTTTCTGGAGACTAAGGTGTGTCTGATACAGGCCATGGTATTTGCAATCACTTGCTATGCATCAGAGAGTTGGACAATGACTAAGGAGGATAGAAGGAGAATTAATGCCTTTCAGCTGTGGTGCTGGAGAAGAGTATTGAGGGTACCATAGACTGCCAAGAAAACAAATGGATTCTTCCTTGAAAGGGTCAAACCGGGCAGCTCCCTGGAAGCAAGGATTCTGAGGCTCCATCTGACATATTTTGGACATGTTGTAAGGAGGGACAGGTCCTTGGAGAGGGACGTCATGCTTGGTAGTGTGGAGGGACAGCACAGGAGGGGAAGACCCTCTATGAGGTGGATTGATTCAGTGACTGGGGTAATCGGGATGGGTGTGTTGGATACAGTGCGATTGACTGGCAAATGACAGAGCGGAGTTTGGGCTGTTGTCCATAGGGTTGCTATGAGTCACAAGTGACACGACGGCACATAACAACAACAACAAAATCATAATATTGACTATTGTTTGAATGGTAAGAATCTTTATTTTCTTAACATTGAGATGTAATCCATATTAGAACTGTAAACAATACAAATTTGTAAAGTGGTGTTAATTTGAATGTTGTCATGGTGTCTAACATAGAGTCAGAACCGACCTATAGCTGACCCACCGGTGGGTTTTCAGAGGCAGTTCATTTCATGGGAGTAGATTGTCTATCCTTTTCCAGTGGAGCAGCTGGTGGCTTTGAATCTCATGCTTTCAGGATTACAGTGCAACTTCTTACCACGAGGCCACTAGAGCTTCTTAAAAATTTAAGATGTTTAGATTAAAATATTTTTTGATAAAGATAAAAATACTACTTTAAAGTTTTTTTTCCAATAGGTAACCTACTGGTGAATGAATGTATAAGTAAAGTAAGTAAAAATTTAGCATGATGTATGGAGAAGAGATTGAAGCTCTTAATAATGTCAATTTGCTTGGCTTCACAATCAGCACTCTTGGGACCAACAGTCGGGAAACCAAAAGATGAGGTGGGGAAGTCTAAAGTCAGAGACCTCTCCGAAGGGTTAAAGAGCAATGATGTGCCTGATACAGGCTATAGACTTTGCAATTATTTGTTATACACCAGAGAGCTGGAAAATAAGTTAGAATGACAGAAGAAGAAGAATCGGTGCCTTTTAATTGTGGTTCTGGAGAAGAAATTGACTATACAGTGGACTGCCAAAAGAACAAACAAGTGTCTCAGAGAGGGTGAAAGAAAGTTACTACTTGGAGAAAAGGATTTTGAAGTTCTGTCTCATCATTTGGGCCTGTGGCCAGGAGCCAGTCCTAGGAGAAGGACATCACACTTGTGAGGGTGGGGAGACAACACAGGAGAAGAAGACCCCAGATAAGATGGATTGATACAGTAACTGGGTTAATGTGGGTGAGTGTGTTGGAGTCAGTGAGACCGGCTCAGGATAGTACAGGGTTCAGAGCTATTGTACATAGTGTTGCTATGAGCAGCAGGTTTCTCAATGGCACATAACAACAATAAAAATAACAAAATTGACTAGAAGATTTCAGAAGAGTTAATATCATATAAACTCAAATCCATTTTTTATTGAATCAACCATGATTTCAGTAGTCCAATGTATACCAAAGTAGGGTTTTCCTACACAAAATGTTCAATGCCTGTTTTGTTTATGTGCGTGTATCTGTGTGTTTGTGTATAGAAGTAGGTCACTAGGTCTTTCTCTCTAAGGTGTCACTGTATAGACTCAAACTACTTATCTTTCTGTCAGCAGCTGAGTAAATTAACTGACTATTGTGTTGCTCTAAGCAATTGTAAATTAAAGGGCACACATTATTGTTGTTGATTACCATCCAGTCAAGCACAACTCATAGTGACCCTATGAACAAAAGACCTAAACTCTATCAGCATAGTAAATCCAGAATGAGTGCTGCATAGTAAAGTGGACTTGGGGGTGAGGAGGACTGTATCACAATGAAAGATTTTTTTTTCAAAGGGAAAAGTCAGCTGGTTGAAGGGGCAGGGAGGAAAATGTGCAACAATGAATTAATGGAAATCCCACTTCTCTATAAACTTTCATTTAAATCTCAATAAAAACAAAACAAACAAATCTGAAGATTATCATTGTTTCTCAATGTGAATAGATTTCCCAGAGGCATGCTGCTTAGAAAGTGGATGCCACTCCTGCTTCCAAACATGTCTTAAACTGGGGACTCCACCGAACACTGTCCACCATGGGTAATCATTATGGCATTTGACACTCTAGTGGCACAAGATTCACAGCAAACCCAGGTTACCTCAGTACAGCAAATTGACAGAAGAGTGCTGTACCACTTAAAAGAATGTTCCTCCAAAATATAATAACAAACAACTTTTTAATACAAAGACCCTTCACAAGGTATTGTTGATTCTAAACAAGA
>NW_006399923.1:473759-503107 GCF_000299155.1 Elephantulus edwardii | reverse complement strand
TGTGTGTGTGTGTGTGTGTGTGTGTGTGTGTGTGTGTATCTCTTGTATATGCGTCAGACAGCGAGAGTGAAAGGGAGAAAGTGGAGCTACTAAAGTATCACATTCAAACTCATTGTGCTTCAGTTGGAAGAAATTCATAGTGACCTTCCATTCAGTTTGCAAGGATGTAAACTGTGTAAGAGGAGATTAGCCATCTTTGTTCCGAAAAGCTGTTAGTAGATTTGAACTTTCAGGTGTATTAGTACCCTACTTCCCTGTGGACTATGCTGCTAAAGTGCCCTTACCATTTTACAATAAAAATAATAAAAAAATAAAAATCATAAGTTGAATTTTATTTTCAACTAAATAAATGATAAAATAACAGAAAGGACTTCCTTTAGTGCCTAAATTGCCTTGATACCTATTTTAATTCCAAATATGTAACTTGCTATTTTCATTTTTTCAGTTAATTTAAATAATGGGAATAAAATATTATGATTGCAAAGCAGAAGTTCCTTTCAGAATTCATGTATAAACTTATTATAACTAGCTTTAATGTAGGAATTCTTAAAGATTTTTTTCTGTAAGTTCTCAAATTTCTTTTTCTAGTATGAAAGCTTCTTTTATAGTGCAAATGTACTTTAATTAGAAATCCACATTTAAAAATCACATTAAAGGGAAACTACTTTTACTGATACATGCCAGAGGGTAAATAATATTAATGCTAAATGCATATCTTTCAAGAAAAGAATAAAATGAACTGTGATATATCTTTGTTTAAACATAAAGTTCTAATGTTCTAAAATTGTCCTTTGAATCAAAGTTGAATCTCATTTTCTTTATTCTAGCATCAAATTTGAGCACTTCAAGAGGTAAACAGTGATTCTTTGAAGGCTTACTTCAAAGTTTCCACAGGAAATTAATCAAATTAGTTCACCCTCTTTTCTATTGTCAATAAAAATTTTCAGGGCTTTGGAGTTAGGGCATTTTGCTAGAGCATAATGAATAATGGACAGAGAAGCAAACTTTAAATGGTGGCATTAAGGAAGAGATTGTAAACAACTCAAATGCACACTTTACACTATCCTGGAAATATGAATATGTGAAGTAGATCCCACATTGCTTGGAAATTCTCCAAAGTGAATGGACTGCCTAAAGGTGGGAGTTGCTACCCTGCAATGATGAACTATGTATGACAATTTAGCACCAGGTTTGGCAGGTATAAAAATGTTCGTGGTAAAGACAAATTCATAATTCAAAGTGGACTTTGTAGTTTTTGAAATAAAGAAACAAATATATCTTGGAGATGACGCAGCCAGAATGTACCTTAGAGGCAAAGATGAAAAGCTTCCTCTCACATTCTTTGGATGTGTTGATAAATAAGGCTCTTCCTTGGAGAGGGACATCAAGTTTGGGAAGGTAGAGTGTTGGCAAAGGAGAGGAAGACCCTCACAGGTGGATTGAAAGAGAAATTGTAGAAATAGGTTCAAATGTGTAAAAGACTAAGAGAATGGTCCAGGATAGGAAATAGCATACTAGTCATCACTTCTTGAAATAATAAATAAGTGCTTTTGGATTCTCTTAACTCCTGACAAAATCTTTTTAAATTATCATGAAATTATGTTCTAATAAGTGACTTTGATAATTATCTTGTTATTAGACACAAAGCATACTTTGAAAAACAGAGAGTAAATGATTTGCCTAGGACAAAGACAGAAAAGTCAACAAAACCAGAAATTAGCTGAGCTCCATTTAAAATTGATTTTCTTAGCTCATCTTTCACATTTCTCTCTGAATGTATATTAGACATTTCAGTGGAAAATATAGGAAAGGAATAAAAAGGAAAAAAAAAGAAAAAATATGAATAATTAGTTAAAAATTTTTCTTAGATCAGACAGAAGAAAAAAATTAACAAGGAAGGTCTTTGCAGATGAACATATTTTATTGGGTAACCTATTGCGTGGCAAACAACTAGATGCATGTGAGTCAATTTTGTGTGATTGAAATAGTTTGTTTTGACATCTAGATAGTTCTACATTTTGACACCGAGTTTACACATTGATGGGACATATGAATAATCAATAATAAAAGAATGATTCATGGGAATTATGACAAAAGGTCAGACATTTCATTTAACTTTTCCATATTAAGTAGTCCTGAAATATCACATTTGCACAGCAATAAAATGTTTAAGTAAACACTTGTGAAGAGCAACCCTTGTCACATGGATGGCTGAATATATTATCTTGTAACATTCAGAAGAAAGATGTAGACAAGTTGCCAACTTTCCACTGAAGGAAATTCCCTATTTAATATGTTCAAAATAGATTTTGTTTGGGTAGATAGTTTAATGTTCTATTTAATTAATACTAGTTTTAAATTTCTTTTCCAATAAAAAACAAAAATGACAGTGGCATAGAAACAATTTCAAAATTATATTCAAAAGGATACAAATTATGTACAGAACCTTGAAATGCTTCCTTTATTCTTCTCCATCTATGTTAGTATTCCAGAGACTGGAAAATTCAACTTTCCACAATACATTCGACTAATGAGATTGCAGAAACATTGGACTCTCCATCATTTCCTTATCAGTGACACTCAGTCCCTTAAAAGCTTTAACCTCAAGAAGTGAATTTCAGTTTTAAACTTTTGCATTCTGAGAACAATCTTTCCTAAGCTGTTACTAGATAAAATGGATGTCGTATTGGGTGACAGTTCAAGACACTTATTCTCTAAGAACTGTTTTGAATCCAACAACAGAGCTATTATCTACTTTTACAAAGGAGATTTTATAGTACTATTTAGTAAATTGTGAAAATTTCCAGGAAGTTTTATTTTTATTTACCTCTAGTTTTGTATCCTTACACGATGAAGTATAACACTTATAATGCATGCATTCAACCAACCTTTTAATTGCATCTTTTCAGAAAATTGGAAAATAGATTTGCTGGAAGGAACCTTCCTGTGGATAGTGGCACTGTTTGTCCTCCTGAGAACAGAAGTGTGATGATTCTACTCTAAGTCCTTGAACAGTTTGTCCAAAATAAGTCAGACATGTGGACAATCAAAAGACCGAATGGTAGGAGAACAAAAATAGCTTATCACAGTAAGTGTGAGTCAATTTTAAAGAGGAAATTTTAAAACACACGACAGAAAGAATTTGAATTTAATTTCTAATAAGGAAGAAGGTGGTTTTATCAGAGTTGAGTTAAGCCAAAGGGGGATGTTTGTAAAACATGTCCAAAAACAAAAACACAAACTCCAACAAAAAGCTGCCTTTGAGTCATTCACAATTCATATTGAATCCTGAAAGATGCAATAGAATTGTCCGATAGAGTTTTCAGTGCTGTAATATTTTAGAAAATAGACTGTTACATTTTTCTCCCGTTTTTCACCATTGATTGCCTCAAACTAGTGACCTTGCTTTTAGCACCTGATAGCTTAACCATTATGCTCCAAGCCCTTTAGGAAACATAATTTATAAGGGGAAAGAAGTTGGTCTTAGGGAGTTGCACTGTTGACATGAAGGTTATGCTTTCCTGTTGATTTCAATCAGTCCAGAGATCTGTGGGAGAAAGATGCACAATCTCTACAAACATGATTTGCAGTTATGATTTGACTGTTTTCTCTTTCTCTCTCATTTATAGATTATATGTATATGTATATGTATATGTGTGTGTATATTTATATGTATGTATGTGTATATATATACACATATATACATATACGTATATATATGTGTATGTGTATATACACACATATACACATATATATGCATATATGTATGTATATGCATATATATACACACATATATACATACATGTGTGTGTGTGTTTATATGTATGTTGTTTTTGTTATTGTATACTGTCAAGTTGGAATAGACCCATAGCTGACCCTCCAGCGAGTTTTAGCTGCAATTACTCGTACAGGAGGAGATTACTAATCTATATATTTCTCTCGCTCTTTCTCCATCTCCAGGGACATCTATATCTAGAGAGAGAGAATTGTTATGCTCCATTGAGCTGACTATGACTCATAATGACCCTAGACACAATAGTGTTGAACCTTGTTCTATCCTGGGCCCATCTCACTATCTCCGACACACCTACCCATCATTACCTTGTTACTGTGTCAATCCACCATCTCATCGTGAGTTTTACTTTCCTGTACTGTCCTTCCACCATCCCAAGTGTGATATCCATCTCCAAGGACTGATCCCTTCTGTCAACATGTCCAAAATATGGGAGGTGAAGCCTCAAAATCCTTGCCTCCAAGGAACAACCTGGCTCCACCCTCTCCAGGGCAGACTCAGTAGTCCATATGATGTTCAATGTTCCATGTTCGTCTCCAGCACCATCGCTCAAAGGCATCAATTCTCCTTCTGTCCTTTGATCATTAGCAAAGTTTTGGCCAATGAAAAAATTTCTCTTTGGTCATCATTTAGCTTTCTGATGTGTATGACAGGTATGATCTGGATCAGGTGAATCTTAGTCTCTAGAAGGACATCATTTCTCTTTGGCAGGCTTGAGAGGCCCCTGACAGCCTATTTTCCCAATGCAAGTTGTCTTTTGATTTCTTGACTACTTGTGCCAAGAGAGTTGATTGTGGAACCAAGAAAGCTGACATTGTTAACAATCTCTTTCTCTTCTCCGTCTATGATGATGATACCAATTGGCCTTGAAAGTGAGCTTCAATACATATTGCAGACTATCATTCCTGACCCTCTGCAGAAAAGGCCCCTCTCAGTTTCAGCAAGCAAGATTGTATCATCTGCATAACACAGGTTGTTGGTGAGTCTTTCTCAAATCCTGATACCATATTCCCACTCATGATCAGTTCTGCATATAGACTAAAATGGTAGAGTTCTGTATATAGACTAAAATGGTAGAGACAGGACACATCTCTGACACACTACTTCTCTGCTTTTGAACCATGCAGTATTTCCTTGATCTGTTCTGCCCCTGTCTCCTTTCACAAGTATAGGTTTTGCGTAAGCAGAATCACGTGGGTTGGGGTTCCCATTCTTCTCAAGGTTAGACTCAATTTGTTGTGATACAATCAAATGCTTTTGTATAGTCGATGAAACACAGATATTCCTCTGGTGCTCTCTGTTTTCAGCCAATATCCATCTGACATTTGTGATGCTATTCTTAGTGCCACAGCCTCTTCTAAACCTAGCTTGTATTTCTCATACTTCTCTGTCAATGTACTGTTGCAATTGTTTTTGTAATATCTTCAGCAGGATTTTGCTTGTGTGTGGTATTAGTTATATGACTCAATAATTTCCACACTCTGTCAGATCACCTTTTTTTGGAATGGGAATAACTACAGATCTCTTCAGTCAGTTGGGCAGGTGGTTGGTCTCAAGATTTGTTGGCACAGCCTGATGAGCACATCCAGCACAGCATGTGTTTGTCAAAATATGTCAACTGGAATTCCATCAATTCCTGAGGCTTTACTTTTTGCTAGTTACTTCAAGAGCAGCTGTAAATTCCTCCTTTATCACCACTGCTTCTTAAACATAAGTTATTTCAAAAAATGCTTCTGTGTTTGCCAATTCTTTTTGTTACAGTGACTCTGTGTACTCCTTCTGTCTTCTCTTGATGCTTCCTCAGTAATTCAATATCCTGCCCATAGCGTTCTTCAGTATTTAAACTCGAGGCTTGAATTTTTTTTCCAGTTTTTTCAGCTTAAAAATGTCAAGCAAATTTTTCCCTTTTGATTTTCTGACTCTATCTCTTGGCACATATAATTGTAATACTTTGCTTTGTTATCCTGAGCTGTCCTTTGAAATCTTCTGTTCAGCTCAATTACCTAGTTAGTTCCCTTTGCTTTGGCTTCTTGGTAGTGTACTCCAAAATATATACCATCTATATATATACACACATACATACATATATACATATATACACACATATGTGTGTGTATAGTGTTGTTGTTGCTATTAAGTGCTGTTGACTTGAGTTAAATTCATAATTACATTATAAACAACAAATATGAACAGTACCTTACCCAATGTCATCCTTATTATTCTCAACACATTTGAGTCCATTGCTGCACTCTATTAGTCCATCACTTTGGAGGTCATCCTGTCCGTCACTGTTCCTCTATCTTTCCAAGTAATGTCCTTTTTTAATGAATAGCCTTTCCTTACAGCGTGTCTAAAATATGTAACAAGAAGCTTGAACTTTGCTTCCAAGGAACACTCTGGTTGCACTTTCCCAAAGACATATCATATCTGTTTGTTCTTGTGGGAGCTCATGGGATATTCAGCACTCTTCTCCCATATCATAAATCAAATGCTCAAATGCATTGATTCTTTTCCTGTCATTTATCTATCTAACTATCTGAATTAATAAGAATGTATATATATGCATGTATATGTATCTGAACATATATATGTATGTTGTTGTTAACAGCCTTCGAGTCGAGCACAATTCATAGTGACCCTATGAACAAAAGGCCTGAAGCCCCTCTACAACTATCGACAATTACCAAAGTTCTTAGAGTTTCTGGAGGCATGTTATTTTGGAAGTGGATGTCACTCCAGCTTCCAAATATATGTTTGTGTATGTATATACGAGTATGTATCTCTGTATCTACTTCAACTTTATCTAATCTCTGGTGGCCTAGTGGCAAGGAGTCAAGCTGGCCACCCAAAGGTATGTGGTTTGAATTAAACAAATGTTCCAGAATGGGCAATCTCCTCCTAGGTGATTAATTGGCACTGAAATATAGAGGAGGACCAGCTATGAGTTGTTTTTTACTTAATAATATACAATAAAAACATCTATAGCTGTGTATATGTGATAGATACACCCTTGCCTCCAAGGAGCAGCTTGGTTTCATCTTCTCTAGGACAGAACTGTTTGTTCTCTTAGCAGTCCATAGTATGTTCAATGCTCTTCTTTAGTATCATGATTCAAAGGCATTGATTCTTCTTCTAGCGTCCTTAGTCATTGCCCAGCTCTCTGATGCACAGTAAGGTATTGCAAAGACCATGGTTTGGATTAGGCACATCTTAGTCTGACATTGTTGCTCATCAGTGCACTGGAGAGGTCCCTGGCAGCAGACTTTCCCAATGCAATTCTTCTATTAATTCTTTTATTGCTGGTACCAAGACTGTAGATTGTGGAACAAAGCAAACTAACAATAATCTCAACCTACTCATTGTCTATCATGACGGTACCAGTTGGCCCAGCGGTGAGAATCTTTATTCTCTTGATGTTGAGCTTCAATCCGTATTGAAGGCTACAGCCCATGACCTTGTGCAACAAACATCGCAGGTCCTCCTCAGTTCCAACAAGCAAGTTTGTGTAATCTGCATGCTGCAGGTTGTTAAGCCTTCCTTCAATCCTGATGTCACATTCTATTATAAAATATTATCCAACCATGTTCTGTACATCTTTATAACTATAACTATAATGACTAAATTAATGCTTTTACATCTTAAAACTGCACTGTTATGTTTCTCCAAACAGAGAGTAAATAAACAATTTTGTGACATACTGTATGTACTTTAATTATAAGTAAAATTAAGAAATTAACATATTACTTGATGCTGAATGTTTCCACATTTCGAGACTTAAATATACAATTATAGACCACTGTGACTTTCAACTACTTATTATTATATTAGTCACCTGTCCATTTTCTCCTATATTTTATTATTTTCAACAAATACTGTATTTGGTAAGGATCTTCTCTGAGTTTATTTTTTACTACCTTTCCAATTTCGCTTAATATTATCTAAAAGCCTTACTGCTATCCTTAAAGTGTATTACTGCTTTGCCTTAAAGACTTAAAAACATCACTTAATGAAATACTTTCAGATTAAAATTCTCTAATACAATAATTTAAAGAAATTTTACAGTATCAGGAAACATGGTCTTTTGTACTTAAGGTCATTGGCTTACACTAAGGACTCTACAAAAATAAAATAAAATACTATTTTATAGTATTGATTTATGTATACATCTAATATCTATATCTTTCTCTCTAAATTTCTGAATATTTATCTATCATTTTAATCTATCTATCATTTTTATCTATCTATCTATCTATCTATCTATCTATCTATCTATCTATCTATCTATCATAGTTGATGGTATGTACCATGGACTGCTAGGAAACAATAAAGTTCGTTCTAGAGAGGGTAAGACCATGCTCTCCTTGGAGGCAAGGATTCCGAAGCTTCATCTGACATATGTTGGACATGTCACAAGGTGGGATCAGTCCTTGGAGAGAGACATCGTTCTTGGACATGTACAGGGACAGCTGAAGAGAAAAAGACCCTCGATGAGATGGACAGATTTAATGACTGGGTAAGGGAAGTAGGTGTGCAAAGATGACAGTATTGGCACAGGCTAGAACAGGGTTCAGGGCTGTTGTACAGAGGGTCACTGTGAGTCACAGGTTACTTGATGGCACATAATAACAACAAACAAACATGGAGTTGGAGTTGACTCACATCTGACGCTCATATTTGACTATATGTGGTTTTGAGAGGCAGTAAGGCACAAGAAAGGTAATTGCTATCTACCTCCTGTGAAGTTGCCTTAGGACTCATAGAACAACTCATAATCACAAAGTGGCCAGAGCATTTATATATATATATACACACACACATATATAATATATGATATTTCTTTACATATATAATTTATATTTATTTCTAGATATTTATATATTATATATAATATATAAAATATCTATATCTATATCTATAAAGGTATCTCAGAGCTCTGGTGGCCTAGTGATAAGGAGCTGCTTGCCAATCCAAAAGTATGCACTTCAAATCCACCAGCTGCTCCACAAGAGAAAGATGGACAATATCTTTCATGCTATATAATTAAGCCTCTGAAAACCTCCTGCAGGATCGTCTTTGTGTGAATTTGAAATAGATAATATGTAACCAATTATCTATCTATTATCTATCTATCCATCTGTCTATCTATCTATCTATCTATCTATCTATCTATCTATCTATCTATTGAGATTTTATCCCAAGGAAATGATTAATGTACTTATGGAGGCTGGTAAGACCTCGGTCTCTATAGGTCGGGTCTCTAAAGATAAGTGATTTGAAAGACTGATGAGTTCAAGTTGTCAGAAGGCAGTCAGGATATCAGGTTTGAAGACTGCTGCCTTCAGAAACTTATAAATCCAAAGGTCAACATGGAAAAGCAGAATTAAAATTAACTGACTTTGCAGACTGATGTATCCAAAGGTCCAAGTACAAGAAGAAGTTTATTCATTCCTGAGGGCCATAACTCAGATAGTTATATGATTTGTAGCTACACCATGAACAAGATATCCAAACTCTGTCCTATCCTGATCATTCTTAACATTTTAAATGGACACATTTTAGTCCATTGCTACATACATGGTATCAATCCATCTCATTGAGGATTTTCCTCCGCTTCTATGATCTTCCACATTTTCAAGCATGATATCCTTTTCACACATCAAGAAAACAAAGATTCTCATCAGCAATTCAAATGATTCTCACCATTCTCATTACCAATTGACATCTTCGTAAGAGGAGAAGAAATTGAGATTGTTAACTACTTCAGCTACCTTGGTTCCATAATCAATGCTTTTGGCATTAGCAGTCAGGAAATCAACTGACAAATTACACTGGAACATGTACTGTTAGGAACCTCACTAGTGTACTGAATAGTAATGACATACATCTAGAGACTAAGGTGCACCTGATACAGGCTATGGTCTTCACAATTTCTTGCAGTGCATCAGAGATCTGGATAATGACTAAGGATAATAAAAGAAGAAGTGATGCCTTTGAGTTATGGCATTGGAGAAGTGTTAAACATACCATGGACTGCTAGTAGAATAAACAAACTCATCCTAGAAAGGGTGAAATCAAACTTTTCCCTGGAACAAGGATTTTGAAGCTCGGTTTCACACACTTTGGGCCTGTGGTCAAGAGTAAAACATGGGCACATGGCCCTTGGAGTAGAACATCATGTTTGGAAAGGTAAAGGGAAAGCACAAGAGAGGAAGACTCAGAATGAGATGGATTGATTAAATAACTGGAGAAGTAGAGTTGGGTGTCTCAGAGGCAATAATATGGATGAGGAAAGGTAGGTTCAGAGCTACAGTCACTATATGTTGCAGTCAACTCAATACCACATAACAACAACAACAACAACAATAGCAAACTAGTACTCTAAGTAAGCAAGTTCATTCCTTTCTCTGAACAAATCTTTTGGCACCTGCATCAATAAGTAAAATCTAATGAAGAGTAAACCATCAAGTTGCAGCAATCAACACTAGCTCCCAGAATGAAACATCTTGTTCGGTTCTGGTCTATTCCTCTCTAGCAATCTTTGCCTAGGTCTACATGAATATCAGCTTCCAACTCAGGAGTCCACACTTCTTCCTATATTCCAGATGGACTGGTACCTTGACTCAGTCTTTGTTCCCTTATGGGGCCAAGTAAACAAGATGTGTCTCCTCATGACTCACTGCTTCTCAAAGTCAGGAACCCTTTTGACATCATCCGTGTATCTGTGCATGCTGAGTCAACAATGCTGAAGGAACATGTCCAGACTCAGTCTATCTCTTCATTTTTGCATGTCTCTAAATTCTCTTCCAGGTGGTCATGATTAATGAGCATACTCACCAGTTTCCTTGAACTTTAAGTCCTAGAAAGAGACTCTGATGGGTTCCAACCTTACCTTACCTCAGAAGCCAAACTGCTTGCTCCACTTTTAAAAATTAAAGTCTCTTTCTGCTCCCCCCTTCTCTTTCTTCTAAATGTACAAAAAGAGTCCAAGGAAAATAAATGCAAATGCAAATATCCTCAGAGTACCCTGTGAGGCTTGGTCCTCCCCCAGCCTAAGTCCCAAGTTCTCTAATTCTATTGCTTTCAACAGCATTACTCCTGGAAAATCTTCTTGTTTAGTATATCTGATCTGCATTACTCTCAGGGATGATTTCACACTTTCAAGGTGTACAATACCCAATAATCATTTAGACCAGACATCTTAACATTCCACCAAATCACATAACCAAAATCCTTAATTATGTATATATTTTAACATTACTATATGAAAAAAATTGCCCAGCAATATTCATAAATTTCAGCGATATCTTAATATGTAAATACTTCAAGAAATCAACAGTTTAATCTTCAATCTCCACCCATTTTACTCACACATAAACATATTGCCTGGGTCCTGATGCCTTGTCCTAGGACATAAGTTGCTTTTATATTTCCATTTTAATAATATCAAAAGTAGTCATGTTTAAGTACATTTTTCCAAAACCCTAACTTTTTACAACATCCCACATTTCCATGACCATGGAGCGATCATATCAAACCTGTCTACTGACACCAACTGTAAAAATAACAAGGGCTATCTGAGGACAGCCATATGTGACCTTTACTAACTTCACAAAGGAAGTTGTCAAAGCAGTTGTCTTCCTGATTTCTTGGCACAACCTGGTGAGCATGTCTAGGGAGGCATGTGTTTGCTGAAATATGTCAATTGATATTCCTTTAACTCCTGAGGCCTTGTTTTTTGCAAATTCCTTCTAAACAGCTTGAACTTTCTTCTTTATCACCATAGCCTCTTGATCATAGGTTATTTTATAAAATTCTTCTATAAGCCAATTCTTTTGGTATAGTTCCTCTGTATACTACTGCCATCTTTTTTGGATGTTCCTGGGTCATTTTAAAACGTTTCGCCTTCTGCATCATTAAGTATTGCAATTTGAGGCTTGAATTTGTTCTTCAGTTCCTTCAGCTTAAGATATGTTGAATGAGTTCATTTCTTTTGATTTTTCTGACTCCAGCTCCTTGCACATTTTATTATAATACTTTGTTTTGTCTTTTCATGCTGTCTTTTGAAAACTACTGTTCAGCTCTTTAATTCATGATTTCTTCCCTTTACTTTGGCTTCTCAGTGTTGTACTGCAATATTCAGTCTCCTCTAAAGTCTATTTAGATGATTTGTTTCATCAGAGATGGTGAAGATGTATACAGGATAAAGCAATGTTCAGATTGGTTGCTCATCAGGTCTTTATGAGTTGTAGGCAACTTGATGGCACCTAACAACCACAGCAACAACAATATAGGCAGAATAGGGAGCTGTAGTGGAATGGTCCAAAGCTAATTATACTGCTAACCCAACTCTCTGGTAGTTAGGATTCACCAGCAACCCTGCAGGAGACAGATGGGCAGTCTATTCTCATTATGAGTTTTGTTGTTGTTGTTATATGCAGTTGAATTGAAAATGATTAATAACTGACTTTCCAGAGGATTTCAGAAGCAGTAAATCCCACAGGGAGATACTTCATTATTCACATGAAGCAATTGGTAAATTTGAACTTCACACCTTTGGGTTGTTAGTGCAGATCCTTACCACTATGCTGCCAGAGCTCCCTAGCATGATTGACAGCCTCTAAAATCAATGAGGAAACTAAGAGTCAGAATTGATTCAACAGGCAATGAGTTTGAGGTTTCTGTTTGATATGCAAATGATACAACTTGGGTTCCTGAAAGTGAAAAATATTTGAAGCACTTATTGATAAGGTCAATGATGGTAGTCATTGGTGTGGATTATAACTCAGCATAAAGAAACTCAAAATCTTCACAAATGGATTAATCAGCAACCTTATGAAAAATGAAAGAAAAATATTATTTTCTTGACTTATTTACTAAGAGACTGGATGTTGGCACTTGGCAACATAAAGATAACTTAATTTACTGGGATCTGCAATCAATACTCTTGGAAGAAATAGCCATGATCTCAACTGATGTGTTGCAATGAAGATCATTTGCTGCAAGCAAATGACTTCTTTAAAATGTGAAAAGCGGGGAAATTGTCATTTTGAAGACTAATATGAGTCTAATCCAAGATATTATGTTTTCAATAGCCTTGTCTGCATGTAAAATGTAGTTGATAAGCAAAGAAGATCATAGAAGAATTGATTACTTTGAATTATAATATAGACTATGCAGATGGATTGCCAAAAATATTTTAGAAGAACTGCAGCCAGAATTCTTCTTAAAAGTAAGGATGGCGAGACTTCATCTCATGTATTTTGGAAATATTATCTGGAAGGACTAATTTCTTGGGAAGGCGGTTGTTGTTGTTGTTATGTTCCATAGTCACCAGTGACTCACAGCAACTCTATGTGACTCAGGCTCTGAACCCTGACCTATCCTGATCTACTCTCATTGTCTCCGACACACTTAAGCTCATTACCGTAGTCACTGAGTCAATCCATCTATTTCACCCAGGGTCTTCCTCTCCTACACTGTCCCTTCACCTTTCCAAGCATGATGTCTTTCTCCAATGACTGGTCCCTTATGGAAATATGCCCAAAGTATGTAAGACAGAGCACATTTAGTCTAGACTAGCAGATATGACATTGGGGGCTGAACATTCATATTGATATTCACAAAGGAAAAGAAATAGTTGCAAACAAACACTAGTAATAGGAAGGTGGAATGTGAGAAGTACATGAATGTAGGAAAAATATAAATTGTTTAGGAAGAAATAAAACTCATAAATATTGAAGTACTAGACATTGGTGAAATTAAATAGATTGGCATGAGCCATTTTGACTCTGACAATCACATGATTTACTACAGTAAATGAAAAAGGGAGGGGGAAAATGGGTCACATTTACAGTTTAAAAGACCATTTCTAGCTATGTCTTGAAAAACAATATTGTGAGAGATAAGAAAATATCCATATGCATACAAGGAGCACATTAAAACCACTATCATTCAAATAAATGCATCAACAACTAAAGCCAAAGAGGAGGAAATGGATTACTTCTACAAACTTTTGCAGTCATAAATTCATGGAATGTGCATCCAGGATGTATTAATAATAATGAATGACTGGATTGTAAAAGTAGAAACAGAGAAGAAGGATCCAGTATGGACCTGATGACAGAAATGAGGCTGGAGATTGGAGATTGACAGATTACTATACAATCAATGATTCATTCATTGTACATACTTCTTGTAAGATACACAAACAGCAACTATTCACATGAACTCCAGTTGATGGTCTATGCAGGAATCAGATTAATACATCTATGGGGAAAAAAAATTATAGAGAAACTCAGTATTTGCTGTGAAAACTAGGCCAGGTGCTGATTATAGAACAGACCAATTACTCATTGGCAAGTTCACACTGAATGTAAAGAAAATGAAATCAAATCCATAAGGGTCATGCTTTACCTCAACTCTATCCCACCTAAATGTAAAGACCATCTCAGGAACAGGTCTGAGGCCTTGAAATGGGAAAGACAGTGAGTCAATTGAAAAATAAAGCCTTCAATACAATGGATTGACACAATGGCTGCAACAATATTTTCTAACAGGGCAACAACTGTGAGCAAGATACAGGACTGAGCAGCATTCTGTTCTGTTGTACACATGATTGCCATGAATTGCAACCGACTAGTACCCTAGTGATAAAAAGCTGTCTATGCCGAAACCCTAAAGGCGTACTGTTTAAATTCACCAATTGCTCTTTAGGCAAATGATGGGTAATCTCCTCCTGTGCACTCTATAGCCTCTGAAAACCTGGTGGAATGTCAGTTTTGTGTGGTTCTGACTTGACTCAACAACAGCACAACAGCAATGATTGGATCCGGGAGGGGGTTGGGGAGAAAACATTAGTCTTACCTCCTTTCAGTTTCATACTTCTCATCAAATTATACCTAATGTAAGTTGTCCCTGGGCTAACAAAGAGAGATATTCATGATGATTACAATCATAGTTATGGGCAGATTCCTTAGCCCATGTATGTCACATCACAGGCTGTTCCTTTTCCAAATCTCACATCCAGCTAAGCAAATACATCAGGCAAGAAGACAGTTATCACTTTACATAATAAAAATATAGAACAAACAAGTGTGTCTTGGAGGAAGTTGCAGGTGACTTGATGGCATATAACAAGAACAGAGTGCTTCTTAGAGGTAAGGGTGATGACAGTCTCATCCAGTATATTTTCAAAAGAAATCAGTTCTTTGAGAAAGACATCATGCAGGGAAAGTTTGAAGGTCGATTAAAGAGAGGAAAGTCCTCAAGGAGATGGATTTACGAATTGACTAACACAGTGGGCTTGAGTATGAGAGAGATCAAGATAATGTTACAGAATAAAGGAAGATTCAGGTAGATTAACAGTTTCAGTATCAGTCACAGCAGAATTAACAACACCTATCTACAATTCATCTTTACAAAATATTGCATTCATGTTCACATTCTCCTTAATATGAAGTATAGTGAAATGTTTGCTTTTCCTTTTCCTTTTTTTTATTCACTATAGCTGCTTTCTTATTTATCATTCCTCAATTGTTAAAAAAGAAAAAAAAGAATGCTGTTGTTGTTGTTGTTGTTATGTGCCGTCGAGTTGCCTACGACTCGTAGCGTCCCTATGTACAACAGCCCTAAACTGCGCTCTGTCCTGTGCCAATCGCACTGTCTCTGACACTCCCATCCCAATTATCCCAGTCACTGAATCAATCCACCTCATAGAGGGCCTTCCTCTCCTGCGCCGTCCCTCCACCCTCCCAAGCATGATGTCCCTCTCTAAGGACCGGTCTCTCCTCACAACATGTCCAAAGTAAGTTAAACGGAGCCTCAGAATCCTTGCCTCCAAGGTTCCACCCGGTTTAACCCTCTCCAGGACAAATCTGTTTGTTTTCCTAGCAGTCCATGGTATTCTCAATACTCTTCTCCAGCACCACAGCTCAAAGGCATCAATTCTCCTTCTATCCTCCTTGGTCATTGTCCAACTCTCTGATGCATAACAGGTGATTGTGAAGACCATGGCCTGTATCAGACGCACTTTAGTCTCCAGAGAGACACCACTGCTCTTCAGCACTTTGGAGAGGTCCCTAACAGCAGACTTTCCCATGGCAATGAGCCTTTTAATTTCCTGGCTGCTGGTGCCAAGACTGTTGACTATGGAGCCAAGCAAACTAAAGCTGTGTACAATCTCAATCTCTTCACCATCCATCCTGATGCTGCCAATTGGTCCAGTGGTGAGAATCTTTGTCTTCTTGACATTGAGCCTCAATCCATTTTGTAGGCTGCAGTCCTTGACACTCTGCAGCAGGCGCTTCTGGTCCTCCTCAGTTTCAGCAAGCAGGGTTGTGTCATCCGCATAACGCAGATTGTTGATAAATCGTCGACCAATCTTGACTCCACATTTCTCCTCATAGAGCCCAGCCTCCCGGATAATCTGTTCTGCATATAGGTTGAAAAGGTATGGAGATAGGATGCATCCCTGGTGTACGCCCTTCCCGATTTTGAACCATGCAGTGTTCCCTTGCTCTGTTCTGACAACTGCCTCCTGGTGCAAGTATAAGTTTCGCATTAGAACAATCAAGTGTTCTGGGATTCCCATTCTTCTCAGAGTCAGCCACAGTTTGTTATGATCCACACAGTCAAATGCCTTTGCATAGTCAATGAAACACAGATAGACATTCCTCTGGTGTTCCCTGCTTTCAGCCAAGATCCATCTAACATCAGCTACAATATCTCTAGTACCACGACCCCTTCTGAAACCAGCCTGGACTTCTGGTAGTTCTCTGTTGATGTGCTGTTCCAGTCGTTTTTGGATAAACTTCAGTAAAAACTTGCTTGTATGTGAAATCAGTGAAATTGTTCTGTAGTTTCCACATGTACATTCCACCGAATGTAGACATGTGTCATTTCTCCTTGGGATATGCTTAATGTGGATAAATTCCTTAGAACTTTTAAAGCATTATCACGACCTGAGATCATTTTTTAAAGAAACTAAGTACTCATTATATTAATTAGAATTGGAGGTGTTTATTATTAATTTTAAATGTTTTTGAGCTTCTTATTAATTTAAAAATTAGCCCTAAAAAGAAAGAGCATTTAAGAAGTATTTGATCTTTAGAAAATCTTCTCTAAATCATCATAAGCTTTGTAATTCTCTCTCCTTTGAAATAAAAGCACGTGTTCCTTTGTGTAATCCAATTTAAACCTACAATTTTGCACTCTGTGCAAAAGAAGTTTGCTCAAATTCTTGCAAAATAATTATTTCTAGATGCACCGTAATTTGACAGAAAATTATAATTAGGTAGAATTGAGCATAAAACCACACACTTGCAATAGCATTAATTTTTCATTGAAATATTTAAAACATTGTTTTTTTTAAAGAACAGCCTTAACATCATAAAAGGAAATTAAAGGTGTACATCTCCATTTAAAATATAATTTTTAAAAAAGTTAATTGGATATTTATAATTAAATATGTATTTCTGTGTATTTTGTGTACCTGTATTATCACTGATATATTTAATCAACATAAAAAATCTGATAATATGTATACTGTTGTACTTGTGTTCAACTACCTCATTTGCAAAGACTAAAATAAGATGAGAACCAAAATGTCTTATTAAGAGATGAAAACGATATCACTTATACTTTACATAAACTTTCATTAATATGTTCATTAAGTAACTAACACACAGAAGGAAATTGTTACTTTTGCATAGCTTTTAGTCATCAAGGGATAAAAATAAATTATAATTTTGATATTTTATGACAAATATTTTTAAATATGTACAGGTTATCTTTAATATATCCCCAATGATCTTTATTATCGTCCTAGAAATTATGGTCTTTTTAAAATAATTTCATTAGTAATTAAATAAAGTTATATCATATATATATATGTGTGTGTGTATTTATATGTGTGTGTGTGTATATATGTATGTGTGTGTACACACACACACACACATACACCCCAAGATAAATGTTAGGTAAATTACACATGCATGTATATAAACTTATCTTCTATACTTGTTGCAGAAGATCAAGGAGTGCATCTTTCAATATGGATTGCATCTCTGTGTCAAGAAAACATAGATTGCTACCATTGGACCAATAATCTGCATCATGTTAGACAGAGAAGAGATTGAAACTGTGAACAACTTCATCTTACTCAGATCCATAATTAATATCCTTGGTAACAGTGGTCAGAAAATCAGGAGACATTTTGCATTGGCAAAGTCTGCACTTTAGGGACCTTTCCAAATTACTGAGGAGGAATGATGTCAGTTTTGGAAGGTAAGTCATCTTTATTTAATTAATTAAAAATTGAATGTAAGCTATTTATTTAATTAATATGACTGGTAATTTTTATTTAATTAACAATCAGTTGTGAGGTAGAAGCCTCTTGTTTAAACCAATCAGGACATGATGGGCAAGCCTTCATGTTTAAAATTCTCAGGGTTCTGCCTGAGAGTCTCTTGTTTGGTGTGGGTATGAAGACTACGTTTATGTTTGAATCACAAACTAAATTGGCAATTAGTTTTGTTTGAGGAGAAAATTGTTTTAATTGGTCCAACACTTGTCTGTCAGTTTGCTGTACTGAAATAACTTGTGCATTACTGTGATAATGAAAGTTGTGCCACTGGTGTGACAAAAGCCATAATGGTTACCCATGGTAGACAGTCTTTAGTAGAGCTCCCAGATTAAGACAGATTAGAATATAGGATTGGCCATCCTCTTCTTAACTAACAGACCTTTGAAAATTCTATGAAGAGCAAAGGAACACAGATAGGTATGGTAGGATAGTGGTAGAGCCCAGATTGGAAGTTAATTGAAATTGGGAGGAAGGGGAAGAGAGAATGTAAAAACAGTGTTCTTTGGACACGAACATGGTAAGACTTCACCTCACTAATTTTGGACATGTTTCTAGGAGGGGGTAATCCTTGGAGAGGGACAAGATGCTGGGAAACATGAAGAGTTGGCAAAGAAAAGGAAGACCAGGTGGATTGACACCATGACTGTTACAATGGGCTCTTTTGTGTTAGAAAGTATGAGGATGGTGAAGGATAGAAAAGGGTTCAGATCTTTTGTCCATAGGGTTGCTATGAGTTGTACGTGACTCAACAGCACCTAACAAAAATTGATAGATAGATAGATAGATAGATAGATAGATAGATAGATAGATAGAGGAACAGCGCAGGAGAGGAAGAACCTTGATGAGATAGATTGATTCAATCATTGGGGTAATGGGGGTAGGTGTGTCAGAGACAATGAGATGGACACAGGATAGAGCAGGGTTTAGGGCTGTTATGAGTCACAGGTGACTCAACAGCACATAAAAACAACATCTATCTATCTATCTATCTATCTTGGAAGTAGGAGTTTCGTCAAATTCCTAAACAATATGCCTCTGGAAAATCTATGATAAATGATGATAATTATAGAAAGGCTTTAGGCCTTTTGTTCATAGGATCACTATGAATCATGCTCGATTTGATGGCAATCAACACTATATACGGCAATCAACTACCATTTTTAAGTGCCCTCGAGCTCAGTGCAATCCATAGTGATCCTATGAACAACAGATCTGAACCTGGTCCTATCCTGCACCATCCTTATACTTCCCATCCAGCTAGAGCCCATTGCAGCATTCATCGTGTCAATTTAACTGATCAAGGGTCATCCTTTCTTTTGCCAACCCTCTATCTTTCCAAGAATTGTGTCCCTCTCCAAGGAATACCATTCCTGGTAACACACCAAAAGTGTGAGGCAAAACCTCATCACCTTTGCCTCAATGAGCACTCTGGCTGACCCTCTCCAAGACATATTTTAACTTATGCAATATCTTGCACATTTATTTGTGTAAGCAAATGTATAAGACATTACAATTGTTCATATCTTTGATTTAATTTTCATTCTATTTTGTACTTTATCACTATTTACTCTCTCCTAACAGGAGATTCAGACCATTATTATTAATAATGGTGTAACTTTGTACTTTTCCTTCATACACCAAAGTTTTCTTTCTAATCAAAGAACAAGTTGGCTAATTATAAAATTCTTGTATGGCATTTTCTTACTCTCACTGTATTTCCAACACTGATCAAACTGTCTTCTTGTATTGAATACTAGTGTGAAGAAGTAAAATCCAACTTGATAATTCATGCTGGAAGGAAGTATAATTTTCCCTCTGCTTGCTCCCAGAATTCATTCTTTGAACTTGAATTTTAACATCTTTACCAGAATATACTTTGATTTGGAATGGTAGGTATGAATTTTGGGCATCATTATTTTTGGGGGGAGTCTTTTAGTTCCTTTAGACTTAAGTTCCTTTTTTTATTCTAGAAAAGTTTTAAAAGTTTTATACTTTTGATTACATACAGCCCCTCAGTTAAGAATGAAATCTGTTTCTAAGTATGTCTTTAAGTTTAACCAGGAAGTCAGTCAGAATAGCTGCATAGGTTCTTATTTAGCCTTACTTTAGTGCAAGGAAATGCTTGAAATCTATTTAATGATTTAAAAGCTGTATATGAGGAAAGTCAAGGTGCTTGTAATAAAGAATTTATTGCAATTAAATTGGTGTTGGTTCCAGGATTCCTTACGGCACCATGATTAAGCTCTTAGGTGCTAATCAGTAGAACAGTTGAAACCCATTGCGTAGTCTTTTGGAGAAGAGTATGGCCATGTGTTTCTGTGCAGTTTACAGATTTAAAAGCACTTTGGGGAACTTCTTTATTGATCATTCTATGACATTTAGAGGTGTGTGAATAATATGTTGTGGATAACATTGAGAAGAATGGGAATCCGAGAATATTTAATTGTGTCTATGTCCTGTACCTAGATCAGGAACCGGTCATCCAAACATAGTATGATTTATAACCGAGAAGAGTGAGCACCAGAGCTGTATCCTTTCTCTGTATTTATTCAACTTGTATGCAGTACAAATCAGTCAAGAAGCTGAATTCTATGAAAAAGAATGTGGCATCAGAATCAGAAAGACTCATCAACCCTGTCATATATGGTAGGAGGATGATATAACTGCTTACTGAAAGTGAGGAGGACTAGAGGTGCTTATTGCAGAATTACAAGTACTACAGCCTTCAGCATGGATCACAACTCAACATCAAGCAAACAGTTACTGTGTCATTCCATCTCTTCTGGGATCTTCCTCTCTTGAACTGTCATTTTCCCCTTCCAAGCCTGATGCCTTATCTAAGGTCTGGTCCTTTCTGGTAATATATCAGAAGTATGTCAGATGGAACTTCTAAATTCTTGCTTGCAAGGAGCAACTTGGCTTCACTCCTGGTATGTATGTTCAATACTCTTTCTCCACTATCACAACTCAAAGGCATCAGTTCTTCTTCTGTCATCTCTAGTCATTGTTCAGTTCTCTGATGCATAACAAATAATTAGGAAAACCGTGGCTTGGATCAGGCACCCCTTGGTCTGTAGACTGACATCGTTGCTCTTTAGCTTGAATTTCCTCTTTTGATTTCCTGACTGTTAGTGCCAACATTGTTGATTTTGAAAATGAGAAAGTAGAAACTGTTAATTAACAACCTCAATCTCTTTTATCTGTCTTGGTGCTTCCACTTGGCCCAAGTAATGACAATCTATTTTTGTTTTGTTTTGATATTGAGCTTCTTTCCATATTGAAAACTGCAATCCATGACCTTCTGCAGCAAATGCTTCAGGTCCTCCTTAGTTTTGGCGTGCAAGCTTGTATCTCCTGCATCATACAGGTTGTTGATAAATCTTCCTCCAAACCTGATGCCATATTCCTCGTCATAAAGCTCAGCCTTCTAAATGATATGTTTTACGTATAGATTGAAAAGGTCCTGATTTTGAACCATGTAGTGTTTCCCTGCTCTGTTCTGACAACTGTCTGTTGTCAATTAAAAGAAAAGACAAAGACAGTGGGACACAGGAATGGAGGTCAAGCCAGAAAGCATGAAGGCAGGGGGCTAACAGCTGGGAGAAATGCAGCCCCTATGCTACATCTTTCTGTGTTTTTATTGAGAATCATCAGGAAGGTAAAGAAAGGAAAATGATTAGGGAGTCGTGAGTGAAAACTAAGGATCATGGAGAAATCTTTTTAAATAAGGCCAAATTCTTCTCTATTGCTTACCTTATGCTTATCTCAGGAAGGAAGGACTCAGTAAATACAAACTAAGAATTACATAAGACTTAGATAGACTGTTAAGGATTGCCATAATGCCTACCCCTATAACCATTTAAGGATTGCCTTAATGTTACAGGGTGAATTCCAAATTGTATCAGCCCTCCTCCTATCCTGACATAGCATTTGCTTTGTCATTCACTATGAGTCGCAGGCAACTCAACGGCACATAACAACAACAACATTAACTTTAATATTCGGCTTCCCACAACTGTCTTTTGTTCCAAGTACAGGTTTTGCCTGAGAACAATCAGGTGCTTAGTGTAACCTAATTTTATTCCTAATTTCAGGAATCACTGCAGTAATCAGTTTTTACAATACATAAAGCAATCACGTGAAATCACAGGCATGGAGGATAATCCCACAGTGTTGAGACTCAGGGCCTACTCAAGCTGACACATTTTTGCAAGACATAGTTCAATCCATGAGAGTTTAGATGACTTTTATACTTAGCACCTTGTCATAGATGCTTGCCTTTCTATGCTTCCTACCACTCCCCCTGGCACATCCCTGCCATCAAACTTAGCTTCCTAGGGTGGAAAAGGCTTCCTCCAAATCCTGATTTACTTTACCTCTGGGCAAAACCAGAGCCTTGGACTATATCTTTTGACATTTTACAAGCAAACTTTCCTTGGTCTGCCAGAGATATCTGAGGCTGAATGAGTTCATTTGAATAACGAAGATAAAATTGATACATGGGACTTTTTAATATTAAATCCCTGTGCACATAAAAAACTTATTCCAATGGTGAAAAGAAAACCTACAGACTAATTTGGTGCATAAATGTTGACCAATCTTATATCTTCTTCATCTACTGTGCCTTTAATCATTATATAGTGTTCTTTCTTCTCTTTTATGGTGGTTGCCATTCTGAAGTGTCTTTTATCAGAGATTTACATTGCCCCTCCTACTGTTGTGTGAATGACATTTGCTTGGTGTATTATTTTCCACCCTTTGATTGTGAGTCTCTTTTTCTCTTTGTGTCTTGTGTAGACAACATATTGATGTATTTTCTTTTTTTATCTAGTCTACTACTCTTTCCCTCTTGATTGGTGCATTTAGTTCACTCTCATTAAGTATAATATTGACAAGCCAGGTTGTATCACTGTCATCTTGCTGTGTTTCCTTTTTTGTTTGTTCTTTTGTTTCTTGTTTGTATGGTTCATCCACTTTCACGTGGTATCTCTTTGTGAAGAATTGCCCTTAAAAGTTCTTGTAGATTTGTTCTTATTTTCACAAATTCCTTCAATTCTTTATTTTCTACAAAGGATGTGATTTTCCCCCCTCATATTTGACATAGAACTTTGCTGAGTACAGGATCCTCAGTTGGCAATTGTTTTCTGTCAAATTTCTTATAAACCATCCCATTGTCTTCTTGAACTCGTGTTTTCGATTGAAAAATCAGAACTTAAATCTACTGTATTTTCCTTTGTAGGTGACTCTTTGTTTTTCTAGTGCTGCTTTTAGTATACTGCCCTTAATTTTTGTTTTGTAGAATTTGACTATGATAGGTTTTGATGCTTTTCCTTTTGGATCTGGTCTATTTGATGTTCTCTGAGCTTCTTGAATGTAGATTTCCTTGTTCTACACTGTTATTGTTATTGTTGTTATGTGCCATCGAGTAGTGACCCTATATACAACAGCCCTAAACTCTGCTCTATCCTGTGCCAACCACACTGCCTCCAACACACTCATCCCGATTACCACGGTCACTGAATCAATCCACCTCATAGAGGTCGTCCCTCTGGCGCTGTCCCTCCAGCCTACCAAGCATGATATCCCTTCTCCAAGGACCTGTCCCTCCTTACAATATGTCCAAAGTATGTCAGGCGAAGCCCCAGAATCCTTGCCTCCAAGGATCAGCATGGTTTAACCCTCTCTAGGATGAATCTGTTTGTTTCCTTAGCAGTCCATGGTACACTCAATACTCTTCTCCAACACCAAAGCTCAAAGGCATCAATTTTCTTATATCCTCTCTAGTCATTGCTCAACTCTCTGATGCATAACAAGTGATGGCAAAGACCATGGCCTATATCAGACGTACATTAGTCTCCAGAGAGACGCCACTGCTCTTCAGTACTTTGTAGAGGTCCCAAACAGCAGACTTTGCCATCGCAATACGTCTTTTCATTTCCTGGCTGGTGCCAAGAGTGTTAACTGTGGAGACCAGCAGACTAAGGTTGTGAACAATCTAAATCTTTTCACCATCCACTATGAAGCTGCCAATTGGTCCAGTGGTGAGAATCTTTGTCATCTTGACATTGAGCTTCAATCCATTGAAGGCTACAGTCCTGGACCCTCTGCAGCAAGTACATGAGGTCCTCCTCACTTTCAGCAAGCAGGGTTGTGGTATCTGCACAACTAAGACTGTTGATAGATCTTCCACCAATCCTGATGCCACATTTCTCTTCATAGAGCCCACCCTTCTGGATAATCTTTTCTGCATACAGGTTGAAAAGGTGTGGAGACAGGACAAATTCCTGATGTACGCCCTACACAGTTTTGAACCATACAGTGTTTCCTTGCTATGTTCTGATGACTGCCTCTTGGTCCAAGTATAGGTTTTGCATTAGCACTATCAAGTGTTCTAGGATTCCAATTCTTCTCAGAGTCAGCCACAGTTTGTTATGATCCACACAGTCAAATGCCTTTGCATAATCAATGAAACACAGATAGACATAATTCTGGTATTCCCTGCTTTCAGCTATGATCCATATTACATTAGCTATAATATCCCTAGTACCACAACACCTTCTAAACCCAGCCTGGACTTCTGGCAGTTCTCTGCTGATGTACTGTTCCAGTCGTTTTTGGATAATCTTCAGTAGAATCTTGCTTGTATGTGAAATCAATGATATTGTTCTATAGTTTCCACAGTCTTGGGTTACCTTTCTTTGTAATGGGAACAAATATAGATCTCTTCCAGTCAGTTGGCCACATGGTTGTTCTCCAGATTTCTTGGCACAAATTGGTGAGCACATCTAGGGAAGCATCTTTTAGCTGAAATATGTCAATTGGTATACCATCTACTCCTGGAGCCTTACTTTTTGCTATTTCCTTCAAAGCACCTTGAACTTCTTTCTTCATCACCATAGGTTCTTGCTCATATGTTGTTTCATGAAATTCTTCTGTGCCTGCCAATTCCTTTCGATACAGTGACTCAGTATATTCCTTCCATCTTCTTTTAATACTTCCTGGATCATTTAATATTCTGCCTAATGCATCCTTGATTATAGTAACTTGAGGTTTTAATTTGTTCTTCAGTTCCTTGAGTTTTTAAGTATTCTTCTAGTACCTCTTCCACATTTTTCCCGTGATTTCCTTTTCTTTCTTGTAGTCTTCAACTCCAATCATATGTATGTTGTTCCTTTTGATGTCATCCCACATGATACTAATGTTTTCATCATTTTCTTTGTGTCTTATCTCTGATTTTTCATCTAGCATGTTTCCGTTGAGGTTCTTATCTTCCAACTCATTAATTCTCTGTTCCATCTCTTCTGTTATACTTTTCAGACCCTCCAGCATATTGAATAGTTCTACCATTTTGTTCCTAATATTCTGGATTGCATTTATGTTATTTCCAGTACTGTGTTGTCTGTATTCCCTCTAACATGTGATAATTTTTTAAGTACTTATACCTCTTTATCTATAGTTTCAATTCCTTTTTCCATCTTTTGCATTTTCTTCCATAGTTGTACAAGTTCCTCTGCTTCAATATATTTCTTCTGGCTCCATGTCTCTAGACAGATTCCAACAGATTCATCCTGGAAAGGGTCAAACCAGGCAGCTCCTTGGAGGCAAGGATTCTGAGGCTCCATCTAACATACTTTGGACATGTTGTAAGGAGGGATTGGTCCTTGGAGAGGGACATCATGCTTGGGAGGGTGTAGGGACAGCACAGGCGGGGGAAGGCCCTCTATGAGGTGGATTGATTCAGTGGCTGGGGTAATTGGGATGGGTGTATCAGAGATGGTGCAATTAGCATAGGACAGAGCAGAGTTTAGGGCTGTTGTAAATAGGGTCACTAAGAGTCGCAAGTGACTCGACGGCACATAACAACAACAACAACAACAACAACAACCATGTTTCTGGAGTGTTTGCTTTCTTGATGATTTAAATTATTTCTTCCATCATTTACTCTTTCTTCCACACCTGCTCAAACAACTCTTAATCAACATATTTCTTCTGGTTATCTACCTCTTGGGTATCCTCTTTATTTGTGGCTTCCATTGTATCTTTCATCTTTTGGACCATCTTTTCTAGCTGATCTAATGTCTCCACATCAACATGTATTATTTGCCTTCAGACTCTGATATATGCAACATTCTCAGGGGTTTTTGTTTTGTTTTGTTTTATGATAGCTTAAGTTGTTTTCCTATAATGTTTGAAACTCACTGCTGCTGTCTTGCATTATATGATGTTTCTTTTGATACATGTTAGGTCCTTTCTATTGTATCTGTATAAGATGTTGGTAATTCTTATATTTATGTTCTTGTTTTGTTGTTAGGTGAATATGTTCATTCTATAGGGTGAGCCACTCACTCTACTTGAAGTCATTCCTAGGAAATTTGCCTTTCAGGTTCTCTCTGTTTCACACAGCGGTCCTCTAGGAATCTAGCCTTAATGTAGTCCCCTATCCCAAAGTCTATTGCTCTCCTTTGTCTATGAAGTAGTTGAGTGACATGAGACCAGGTGCTTCACTTGAGCGATTTCTGTCTAGAGGGGTTTAAAGTCAGTTCCCTTCTTTTGCAGATCAACATGCCAGTGGAGAAAGCCAAAAAAGTATTTCCCCTGCTTGTGATTCTGTATCCCAAATTCTGTTGTCCTGTTTGCTCCTTGTGATCACCCTCATGGCATGGAAGCAAGGATCCCCAAATGGGGTGACATACCTTCAGGGAGATTTCATAAAACACCATGCTGTCTTCCATAGTGGTTGCACCATTTTATACTCCCACCAAGAGTGAATAAAGGTTCCAGTTTCTTCACATCCTCATCAGCATTGGTTGTGTGCTTCTCTATTAAAATCCATTATTGTTACTGGGATGAGATAAAATCTCATAGTTGTTTTGATTTGCATCACTCTTAGAGCTAGGGATTTTGAGCATTTCTTCATGTATTTGTTTGCCATCTGAATGTCTTATTTAGTGAAATATCTGTTAATATTGTACATAAGGTTTTCGAAGGCCTCTAATTTTGGAAGCAGATGGCCAATCTTTCTTCCTAGTGTGTCTGTTTTTAAATATATATAATAGTATCTGACAGACAAGCATTCTACAGAAAATACACTTACCAGTTAGATCCAGGCTATGGTCTTTGCAGTTACTTGCTATGCATTGGAGAGTTGGACAGTGAATAGGGTTGATAGAGAATTGATGCCTTTGAGCTGTGGTGCTGGAGAAGAGTGTTGAATATACCATGGACTGCTAGGAGAACAAACAGATTTGACCTGGGGAGGGTGAAGCCAGAATGCTCGTTGGAGTCAAGGATTGTGAAGCTTTGTCTGACATACTTTGGGCATGTGCAAGGAGGGACTGGTCCTTGGAGAGGGACATCATGTTTGGCAGAATGGAGGGACGGCGCAGGAGGGGAAGACCCTTGATGAAATGGATCTATTCTGTGAATGCAGTGGGGGGAATGAGTGTATTTGAGACGGTGAGGTTGGCACAGGCTAGAACGGCATTTAGGGTTCTTGTATATAGGTTCGCTATGAGTTGCAAGCCAACTCTATGGCACATAACAACAACAACAACAACATTTTTTCATATTCTGTGCCCATTTGCAATTGGGTTTTTTTGTCTTTATTTGGTTGTGTTCCTCAAGTATTCTAAAATTTCTAGATGCAAGTCCCTACTCAGACATGTCATTACAAAATATTCTTTCCCAGTCTGTGGCTCCCCTTTTAACCCTGTTGGAGAAGATTTTTGATGTGCATAGGGATTTGAGTCTTAGAAGGTCAATTCATCTGTTTTATCCTCTCCGAGCTGTAGGTTTTTCAGGTTGCTTGGAAGACTGCTAATGTGGTGGATTAGGGCTTCTATCATTCTTCCAAGCTTTTCTCTGATGAAGTTTATAGTCCTTGGTTTCATTCCTAGGTCCTTGATCCACTTTGATTTGCTTCTTTTGGATGTGTGTTGTTGGTCTTGCTTGAGTTTTCTGCAGATAATTTTCCAATTTTGCCAACTCCATTTGTTAAAAAGGCTGTTATTTCCCAACTAAATTATTCCATCTCCTTGTCAAAAACCAATTGACCATAGGTAGATAGGCTGATTTCTGGGTTCTCAATTACATTCCATTGATCTTTGTATCTGCCTTTGTACCAATACCACACTGTCTTGAACACCATGCAAGTGTAGTAGGATTTGAAATCAAGGAGTGAGATGCCTCCTACCTTGTTTCTCTTTTTCAGGAATGCTCTGCTTACTTGAAGTCTCTTTCCATTACAGATGAAAATGGAGATTGCCTTTTCCATCTCCATGAAGAATGGATTTGGTATTTGCATTAGGAATGTATTGAATGTGTAGATTGCCTTTGGTAGGATTGTCATTTCCAAAATATTGAGTCATTCCATCCAAGAGCAGAGTATATTCTTCTATTATTCCAGGTTTCTTCTGTTTTTTTCTCTTGTAGTAATGTTTCTTTAAATAAGTCTTTTGTATTTCTAGTTAGATTTATTCCAAAGTATTTAATACTCTGATTAGCTATTGTGATGGGTATTGTTTTTCTTAGCGCCAGTACTGTATTCTCTTTGTCACTGTAGAGAAATCCAATTGATTTTTGTATGTTGATTTGTATCCTGTCACTTTGCTGAATTGGTCAACTATGTCCAGTAGTTTTCTTGCTGAGTCTTTAGGGTTTTCTAAGTATACTATCATATAATTTGCATATAAATATATTTTTACTTCCTCTTTGCCAATATGTTTACCTCTTATTTCTTTCTCTTGTCTAATTGCTATCATTAAGACTTCCAATACAATATTGAATAGGAAAGGTGATAGTGGGTATCCTTGACTAGTACTTGTCTTCAAAGGGAATGCCTTTAATCTCTCTCCATTGAGAACAACGTTAGTTCTTGGGTTTGTGTATATACGTTTTACTATGTTGAAGAAATTCCTCTCTATTTGTCAAAGGCCTTGGCTAGTCATACATGTTCTATAATGACGGTCTTAAGCTGTATTTGCCCTTATGAGACTGAGTTAGTTCACTTTGTATAATGGTCCCCAGTCCCTCCCAAGTTATGCAGTAATTTACAAAATCATTGCTCCTGTGTGCTATGTAGTAGTCTATCCTGTGAAGGTACCATGATTTATCAATCCAGTACATTATCTTTCCATCATATACGAACAGAGAGAAATTGGTTGAAAAAATATGTTCATTATTTTCATTGTTGTT
>NW_006399923.1:467614-468781 GCF_000299155.1 Elephantulus edwardii | reverse complement strand
GTAACTATGGAAGCAACTCCATTTTTCCTCACCTTTTCATCTCCAGAGTAATATATCATATGATTATCCGACTCAAAATGCCCTATGCCAGTCCATCTCATCTCACCAATGCCTAGTATGTCAATATTTATGCATTCCATTTCTTCCTTAACTGTAATAAACATGTGTGTGTGTGTATGGTCATTTGCATTGTAGTTCTCAGTTACCTAGCGTGTATACCTGCTGTTGAGACTGCTGAATAATATAATATTTCTATTCACAACTTTATAAGCAAGCACCAAACTGTTTTCTATTGTGATTGTACCGAACTACATTGCCACTTGGCATTTTATGGAAATAGCGATTTCTTCACACTCTTGTGAGCAATTTTTGTTTGATGTCTTACTGAATGAGACTATTTCTGCCAATGTAAGGTAATTTCTCATCGTTTTGTTTTCCAAATATCAAGTGTGTCAGAGGTGATGATGGTGGCACAAGACAGGAAAAGATCCAGGTCTATTGTTCAAAGGGACACTAAGAGTCACTTTCAACTCCACTGCATCTAACAACAACAATAGCTACTGATCTTAAGTATTTCTTGTGTTTTTTTGCCATCTGAATGTCTTAATGAGTGGAGTATCGACTCGATTCATGTGCTCTGCCCACTGTGTCATTGTGTTATTTGGCTTTTCAGGTGTTGGAGTTTTGTACAAATTTTAGAAATCAGTGCCTTGTCTGATTAAAGTAATAATTGTTCTCCTGATACCAATGGTGCTTGTTCTGAGGGATGTTGGCTTTATATACTCACAGTTTCATCTTCTGAATTACACAAATTGTAAAGCAAGTGAAAAAGAGAAGTCATGAATTAAATTTAGAATCTAACAGAAGTGGTGGGCATGGAGGGAAACGTTCTGAAAGGGGAAGGGACAGGAAAAAACCCATTTTTTATGAACCCCCATTAATGCCAGAAGCAGAAGCAGGCCATAAAAATTCTTAGCTTAAGGCAAACACAAATGCCCCAGGTAAAGTCTTGTCTGTCCTTGCAAAGTAAAGAATTAACTACTTTCTATGTGACACAGAAGGAGTAAAGGCAGCCGAAATAACCAGCCCTTCAAAAGCTGACACACATGACTGATCCCCTGACCCACCAACCATGATCTCAATCCCCCTGCCCCAACAGGGCACCCC
>NW_006399923.1:460212-467514 GCF_000299155.1 Elephantulus edwardii | reverse complement strand
TTTCATTATTTATAATAAGTGTGAAATATGAAAATATTTCTGATATTTTATATAATCATATCAATAATACAGAATGTAAGCCAGAGATTGACATATCTGTCTGCTACCTGAGAGGACAGTGGTATAAATCCTCTAGCTACTACACAGGAGAAAGGTGTAGTCACTAGTTTCTAACAAACTAAAGGCATTAGACATTCTTTTGCGTATTTTCACTCTATCATATCGGTTCACTGTGAGTCTGAATTGATTCACTAGCATTAAATTTGAGTTGAGTTATATTAATAACAGTTCAGTATATGCACTTTTCTTTTTTAAATTTTCTTATAATTAATAATTTTAATGAAAATTTAGAGAGACTTTGAATTTCCATTCATTCATTGTTGCACTTTTCTCCCTGCCGCTGCCCCCTCATCCCCCCGCCGCCCCAGTTCACGCCTCTCTTTGAAAATGATAAGAAAAATTCTTTCATTGTTATACAATCCCTCTCCCCAGGTCCACTCCACTGTGCAGCCTTCTTTCTGGACTCCAGTCATGACAGTAATACCTAATCACATCTATGTTCTTTATGCAATTGATCTTTCATAGTCACCAGCATAACACTAGCATATTTGCTAAAGTCATGATTAACTTTGTAGCACTCACCTCTTAATTCCATTTAACTCTTGGAGGAGTTTGAGTGTGATTTGTGTTTGGTTTGGTTTTCTGTCCTATGTTAGTGCAAAATTTTTTGAAGGTTTGTACCTTTGATTTAAAAAAAAGTGATTATAGATTTTTTTCTTTCATATTTTTTGTTTTTGTTCTGTTTTTTGTTGTGGTGCTCGTTGTTTTTTAAAACCAAATTGTCTCCTGGAAACATTTTGTCTTCTTTGAATTTTTTGCTGTGTTGCTGGAAAATATTTTCCTTTGATACAATCATACAGGTGTTTGAGATTTGAGAAGTCATTCTGCGATTTATATAGTTTACTATTTCTTATTTAGGTATATAATAGGGTATAGTTTTTTAGCTTTGTGGGGTGTGTGTGTGTGTGTGTGTGTGTGTGTGTGTGTGTGTTTACCTGAATTATTTGTAGGTAACTTCTGTATATTAAAACCCAATTCCACCGACAAGAGATCTTGCATCTGCCCTGATACATGAAGATTATTTTTTTCCCTTTCTGTCTAATTGCTTAAATTTTTCTTTATGGCTGGATTTCTGCAACTTAAAATGGCTATGTCTTTGTGTCAGTTTTGTGTCACTTCCTAGTGCGCTTTTGTGGACAACAAATTTAGTTTTTATGTGTAAATTTCCTTTCAGAAAAAAAGAATTATTTTAAAATTTTTTTCTTCTCATTGTCAGGGTGTCTATAAATATCAGTCACACTTAAAATGATTATGCATTTCTGTCCTCTTTATCTGATATTCTCTTTCTATAATTTTTTTCAAAGTACATACTCTTGCAAGATTTTCCTTCTATTCTTGGTGATGATTTCATTTACAGGTGCATTTTATTCTTTTCCTAATTGTGTCTAATTCACTTATTAGGTTTTGTGAAGTTTGCTTTTCACCATGAGCTTTTTATAATTTTTTTTTCAAATTTTATTTTCTGCTTATGTAATTTCTTTTGACAATGAGTTTCTATGAATTATTTTCTTCTGCCTTTGGAATAAATTATCACTGATTTTTTTTCTTTATTTGTCTTTCATGATATTTTCTTTACATTTCTGTTGCACAAATACTTTTTTAAATTTCATTTTCAAGTAATTAATTTTGTTCCTGATCATTTATTTGGAAGATCCTGTCTAGAATTTCCAGTTACGTTCTTGTTACATTAAATTTCTCTTGATTGCCCTTCTACCTTAGTTAAGATCAGATATTTACTCATTTTCTTATTCATGTAGAAGTTTTATTTAAGTATCATTGTTATTGTTGTTTTGTGCCACTGAATGCCCTCAGTTTAAAATAAGAAGCAGGAGTGGCGTTCACTTCCTAAACAACATGCCTCTGGAAACTCTGTGAATATAGAAAAATGACAACAGTTATGGAACAGGGTTCATGTCTTCTGTGCATAGGGCCTCCATGAGTCATGCAATACTTAATGACACTTAGCAACAACAACATGTTCATATATCACAGGAGAAGGAGGGACAATATTCTCCTATGCAATTAACTGCCTCAGAAATTCCACCTGAAAGTCAGCTATGGGTCAGTTCCAACTCTATGGTACACAACAATAGTGTTTGTATATGTATGTACTGGTTTTGCTTTTTCATGTACCCAAACATATACAATATGTTTTTTAACAATAATCCTCTTTTTATATATATTACCTTTTCCATGTTATTTTTAGTTATTATGTGTTTGGAGTTTTAATATTTTATGATTTTAATAATTTATTTACTTTTTTTACATATATTTTTAAAGGAAACCAAAATTATCATAGACTACAATTTGTATTCTTTCTCTCAATGCTATATTAAAATGCTTAAAACACGAACTGAGTCTTATCTCATTCCCACTGATTTGGAATCAACTTTTTAGCTCACCCTCCATTAGATTCCAGAGATTGTAAATTGCACAGGAGGATACGGCCTATCTTTCTGCTAGGAAGTGAAAGATGGATTTGAACCACCATGAAGAGTGGATTTAGGCCTCACTGTGTAACTCTTTACAGATCACGCCACCAAAGCTCCCCTGTGGCTGTATTAATACAGTGCTAGGCAAGAAGCTGCCAGAATGATGCTTAGAATTTCTCTCAATGCAGAGATTGTGTAATATCTAAAGTCATGGAAACATAAAAAGAACATCATAGCAGAACATCAATAGAAAGACAAAATGTTCTGACAAAACTTCAGTAAAAGAAAAAGAAAATCATCATTTTGTCATTTATGAGTGTATTAAGGCCACTTGCAGAGCAGGCTGGGGGTTCTGGTGGTTTAATGTGTAAGGAGGGGTTATGCTGCCAACTCAAAGGCAGGCAGGTGGAACCCATCAAGGTTCCTTAGAGAAAGACGGGCAATCTCCTCCTGCCATTTACAATTGCTGAGAAAACCTGCTGGAGGATCAACTGAGCCAGTTTCAACCAGGAAGCAGTGAGAGTGAGGTAAAGGAGCAGCTCAAGAGCTATAGTGGTGCAAGGAGACGTCAGGATGGACGCTTAGGTACACCTGATCTGGGCTATAGTCTTTGCAATTATGTGCTATGCATCAGAGAGTTGGACAGTGAATAGGGATGATAGAAAGAAATTGATGCCTTTGAGCCGTGGTGCTGGAGAAGAGTGTTGAATATACCATGGACTGCTAGGAGAACAAACAGGTTTGTCCTGGAGAGGGTGAAGGCGGAATGTTCCTTGGAGTCAAGGATTCTGAAGTTTCATCTGACATACTTTGGGCATGTTGCAAGGAGGGACTGGTCCTTGGAGAGGGACATCATGTTTGGCAGAGTGGAGGGATGGCGCAGGAGAGGGAGACCATCAATGAGATGGACTGATTCTGTGAGTGCAGTGGTGGGAATGAGTGTGTTTGAGACGGCGAGGTTGGCACAGGATAGAAGGGCTTTTAGGGCTCTCGTACATAAGGTCACTATGAGTCGCAAGTGACTCGATGGCACAGCACAACAGCAACAACAATATCAAGGTGGATTGTTCAAACCTTCCCTAGCAGTAAAGTGATAAAGTAGGCAGCTTCAGTAATATGCACAGACTTGCAACTCCTTTGAGGTAATTCTATTCTGTCAGGTAGGGTTGCTGAGAGTGAGAACCAATCCAAAGGCACTAGCTTAGTCAGTGGTGACTGGTCACATTTCTAAGAGTTCAGTTTAAGACTTCCCAGCAATATAGGTGATTGAAGCCTCTGGCCTGCTGCTACCTAGTGGCAGTACTGTGTAGCTAGCGAGATCCTTTGTTTAAGGCTGTGTTTGCTTGTTAGAAATAATCTTTTAAAATCTCTGAGCCTGATTTAATTATTTATTTTTAAAGTGCTGTGTCTTTGAGTAATCGTGTTGGAGAAGAGTACTGAACATCCTGTGGACAGCCAAAAGAACAGCTACATCCTGGAGAAAGTGCAGCCAGGGTTCTTCCAAGAGGCAAGGATGGTGTAATGTTGTCCCACACGCCCTGGACATATTGTTAGGAGCTGCAAGTCCTTTGAAAAATACATTGCTCCGAAAGGTGTAGGGTCAGCAGCGGAAGACACGAAGAACATTAACAAGATGAACTGAGAGAACTAAGAACGGGCTCAAGTATCTCTGAGATGATTTTGACAGCATAGGATAGGGCAAGGTTCAGATCGATTGTTCATAGAGTTGCTATAAATCGACTCAGTGGCACCTAATAAAAACAATTGTGTCAACACACATATCCCCATCCACCCAGTGCATTCCAACTCATGGTGACCTATGTAGTTTTGGTAAGTATCACTAAGTTTGAACCAAGCCAGAACTGACACGCCAGTGAATTTTCAGAGGCACTGGTGATTGATTTTCCATATAACTCCCAAGGAGCATCTGGTGAATTAGAATTTTGTGCCTTTAGATTAGCAGCACAATGTCATATCTCTAAGCCACCAGAGCTCACCATAGAGACCCTAAAGGACAGCATAGATCTGTTCCACAGGCTATAAATCTTTCTGGGAGCAGCCTGCTTCATCTTCCTTCATTTTCTTCCATCGACTACTGGGTTGAACATCTGGCATTTTAATTAGAATTCCGAAGCTTCATCCACATTGCCACTAAGAGTCAATACTTAAAATTGTAATTTTGCAAAGATGACCAGATAAGAGCCTGTTTCTAAATATTGTAAATATTTAGAATAATTATATTTTAAGTAGTAAGTAGGAAGCAGGAATGTCATCCATTTCCTAAACAGCATACCTCCGGAAACCCTATGAACTTTGATAAATGTCAATAGTTGTAGAAGGGCTTCAGGCCTTCTGTTCATAGGGTTACTATGAGCCATGCTTGACTTGAAGGCAATCAACAACAATATAGTAAGTACTCGTTTTGCATTTCTGTAATTGTATTTACCTATTTATGGGTAGCAGAAGATTCGTTTTTATATGTTGTTTCTTTTTTTCTGCCTTGAGATAGTGAATGCTGGTGTGTACCAATGAGTCAAAACTGACCCAGCACTGACCATCCATTTCATTTTCAGAGACAATAAACCATATGGGAGGAGACTGCACTGCTTTCCTGTGGAGCTGCTAGTGAATTCTAACTGATATCCATGTGTTAGCTATGAAATTTCTTACCAACAGAATTCCGTCGAAGTAGCTCCCTGGAAGTAACCCATATTGACGTCAGTGGTCTTTGATCTTCTTCAGGAAATGTTCCAACACTTCTTTACTTTATGTACTTCATAAGGTTAAAAAAAATAGAGAAATTAAGACATTAAGTGTGTGGCAGAACTGCTGATGGTAGACTGGAAACTGGAGGAAGGACCAATTACCCTCTTCAGAGATTACCAGCCCAAGAATTGTCTGCCTTTGGGAACACTGTAAGACCTTTTGAAGGAAGTGCAGAAATCTCAGAGTGTTAGAAGCATATTAAAATAATTATACACAGTAAGCAAGTATGAAAAATGTTTAAATAAAGGTGAAGAATAGAAGGTGTTGGGTCCTGGAAAGGAACTGGAAAACACGTAGTCTGCCTCAAGGTTCCCTCAGGATTACTTGTTTTGTGTGAAAGTTGCTGCTGATGGACTAAAACCAGGGGAACTTGTTTTGTGTGAAAGATACTTATGTTTGGGTGCTTCTGAGTCCACCACTACTCATAGTGACTGAGAACATTCTCTCCAGAAAAAGACCTTTTCAAGGAAATACAGAAATCTCAGCACTAGAGCATATCACAATAATTACACACGTTAAACAAATAGGAAAAAATGTACAAAATGAGTGTGAAGAACAAAAGTGGTAGGTGCTGTAAAGGAATTGTAAAACACTTAACCAGCCTCAAGGTTACCAAAGACCAGATCAAAACAAAGTGGAAAGAAACCTCCTCTTGTCAGGCAGCATATATCTAGAATAGATTAGTAAATCCAACTAAAAGCAGCTAGTATTTTGTCCTTCATTTCCAGTTGTTAATAATTAATTTTTTGCAAATAATCATCTCCATGTACAGATAGTGTCTGTCATATCTGTGATGGCAGCTTTGGAAAATTAGGCCTTCAGAGGTAAAGCTTATCCATGGTCTCCCAGAAAGGACTGCTAACGATGTTTTCTTGCCCAAACAAACAGGAAGCATCCCTTCGTTGCTCCCTCAGTGTCATTGAAAGGTACTGCTGCCATGATCCCTTTCCTCCACCTCTGATTACCAAGCACCCTTACCTGAAACAGCAATACTCTCCTAGTTTTAACCAGAGATAGCATATCCTAACTTATGTGTGCCCATGTTTCCAATGGCAGTGAGGAAGTTGTTGAAAGTTCCTTGGGCTTGGCCACTCTTTCTCTAGTAAAGTGTTCTATGTGTTTAAATACTCTGGTGGCCTAGTGGCAAGAAGCTGCACTGCAATCCCGAAGGCACTCGGTTCAAGGCCACCATCTCCTCTGTGGGAGAAGGATGTGCAGTTTCCTCCCATGAAATTAACTGCCTCTGAAAACCTATTGGAGAGTCAGCTATGGGTTGGTTAGAACTCTATGGTACACAACAAAAATTAATACACCAGAAGTCAGAAGATCAGGAGACATAATGCACTGGAAAAATCTGTAGCCAGGGACTCTTCAAATTATTGAGGAGCAACGATGTTATCTGAGGGCTGAGATTTACCTGATTCAGGCTATAGTCACTTCAATCATTTGCTATGCATCTGAGAGTTGGACAATGAAGAACAATGGCAGAATTGATGTCTTTGAATTGCAATGTTAAAGAAGAGTACTGAATGTTCCATGGACTGCTCAAAGAACAGATATATCTTGGGGAAGATGCAGCCAGAGTGCTTCATTTGGGCAAAGAGGATAAAGATTCATCTCATGTACTTTTGGAATGTTGCTAGGAGATACCTTTTTAGCAGCATCATGCTTGGGAAACTGGAAGGACAGTGAAAAAGAGAAAGACCCTCAAACAGGAGGACTAAATGCAGCAATGGGCTCAAATGTGTCAGAGATTGTGAGGATGACACAGGATAGGACAGGGTTTAGATCTGTTATTCATAGGTTTGCTATGAGTCGGATCCAACTCATTGGCACCTGCAAAAAATACATGTTAAACAGGGATTTATTTTTTTTAATCTCTGTAGATATACAAACTAACCCCCACATCAGCCAACTGCCAACTGCCTTGGAACCATGATGCAGTGACATCATTGTGATAGAGATATAACATAGCTTATGCCTG
>NW_006399923.1:451065-455867 GCF_000299155.1 Elephantulus edwardii | reverse complement strand
CATGCAATATTCTTCGAAATGGGTGACCCTGGAGGACATTATGCTTAGTGAACTATCTCAGTCACAAAAGGATAAATACTGCATGATGCCAGTGTTGTAAAACGGGACTGACCTTGGGGTTGGGGGAAGACTGAGGAAGATGGGTTCAATAATGTATATTACATTGAAACAGATGAGGGAGAAAACTGTTTAATAGGGATATGTTATTAGGTATTTTTGTCATGACAGGAGTCCAGAGCAAAGATAGTATAGTGGAATGGACCTCGGTGAAGGGATTGTAAAACAATGAAAGAATTTTTCTTTTACCTTTCCAAGAGGGTAGTGTACTACGGGGAGTGTTGGGAGGGGAGAAACGTGCAACAATGAATGAATGGAAATCCAAAGTCTCTGTAAATTTTCATTGAAATCAATAATGTCTTTAAAAAAATTATCCAAAAAAAGGGTTTTGTCTCCTCTTAGACAGGAAAATGATTTTGTGTAAAAGCTTCATGTTGTAATGTAGTTTTATTTCCATCCTTAAAGAACATCAAAGGGTCAGTGAAAAGGCGACAGATACAACATCAAGAGGTAAAGTCCCAGGCTCTCCTCCAGCTCCACTCAAATGTGGGTGAGGTTCCCATGGGCACAGACACTCTCTTGAGTCTTTGTGGCAGGAGTGAGGGGCTTGAACTAATGAAGGCTGAACTTTCCAAATTAATAACTTCCTACAGAATGCCCCTTGATAGGATATCAGAGCCTGCCAAAGGGCAAATTCTGTACCCTGCCTCGCTAGAAATGCAGAAGCAGGACAGAAACACCTGTGTTGTTTACTATATTTATGATAGTATGGAAGCATTCCATGCCATGGACCTGTGATCTGGTAATGGGCAGAAATCAGATGATCCCGCCTCATTCACACTGACTGAGAATTTCAAAGGAGATCAGAGATGAGGTGACACTATAAATGTTAAAGTTATACACAGACATGTACAACTTGAGCATGTCTTTGGAAATCATTATTCCTTTATGGGGGGGGAGTGTGTCACAGACCTTACCACTCAGCTTCTGACAAGATGCTTTTGACAGTCTCTGTTCCATACGACACTGTCTCCTACTTTCTCAGCTAGGAGAGCTTCCCAGGACGATTCTGAGAACCTGCGAAAGTGGCTCTCTGACACGAAAAGGTAACTTCTCTACTTTGTGTTCTCTGATGCCTCCCAAGTCCTGGCCTGACCTATGATGATTTCTGACTTTGGGGAGGGACAACGATGTGCAGAGGGATAGTTCTTGGGAAGGAGCCATGCCTAGGAGATCCTGGTTCTCTGGTTGAGAGCATTGTCTGAGCACAGGTTACAGAACAGCCCTAAATAGAACAGTTTTATGGCAACTCCTTGCTAGAGTCACATTACTGCTGGATTTGAGGTTATTCTAGAATACAACTTTCTAGTACAAGATTCTGTATGTACTAAAGCTCAGCAAAGGGACAAATTCTTTATAGACTGTATGGCATATATCACTATTTCATGTCCTTTTTTCATTACTATCTTTTCAAGTCTAAGACGTTTGTATTTGGCTTGGCCTTCAACGTGAAGAGGTTACTCCCTAGGACAATTTTTAGAAAGAAACATTTCATTTTATCTTAGTAAGATCTGAAGTCAACAAGATTAGTCCACTGAGATATTGTACAGAGAAGCCTCTGGAGCTATACCTACCTACACAGGACAATTCCTCATCCCTGGGATATAGCGTTCCCACAAGGATAACAGAGGGTATACGCACTATGGACCAGGCATTGCTATTATAACCTCAAATAAGACTATTGCAGGTTATACACGGTGATGACATTCTCCTTACCACCTGCCATCCTCACTTACCTGACCCCCTTCTAATTCAGTTTCTCAACACAGTTCACCGCAGAATTGATTCTTCCTCTTAGTCTTCTCTGGAGGCCATGTCCATCCATTCAGGTGCCTGAGACTTTGTCCCACAAGACCAAAATCCTTGGTTCAACCAGGGCTCACAAGCACTGTGGCAGATTCCTAGGACAATGTTACGGGGAGGGCAATGTCTGTGGACCAGACCACACCCGCCCAAGGAGGGAGGTGACACAGCACCAGTAATGGTTGTCCTGCTTCCCTTTCAGCCAGCGCTGTCCTCGGCAGGAGCAGCTCCTCTGTGCATCCCCCTGTTGCCAAGTCTCCAGTGACATGCCTCTAGACATGCAGCAGTTGATGTCAGAAGGAAATACGCTGACTGCCTCCCTTCAGCTGAAGAACCACAGCAATTCCTGTCTCAGAGAAACCCCACGATTGTCTCCACTTCAGCTGATGCATCACCGAGCTTCTCTTACATAGAAATTTTGTCTTTATCTGATCTTCCTGAGCTGAGTCTGCACCTGGGAGCTAAGCGCTCCAGAGAGCCCTCTGTGACATCAGTAACCTTCACAAAGTTACAATTGCTAGAAGAGAAATCTTCCAACCAGATGCCTATTCCATCGACGTGCATGGTCAGCATCCAAGGTTCCTGGGTTGGACACCTGCAGCTTGGACAGGGCCTTCAATTACCACCCATGTTCAGGAAACCATTAATTTTATCTTTATCAAGGTTTGTTGAGCCTAGGGCAAATGTGCATCAGCAAGATATGATGTACGCAAATTTCTTATTTGTACATGGTATTCAAGATGAGCAGCCCTTGGAATCTCATGTCATTTTCCTGTGCTTAAACATAGTTTTAGCCAATCAGACTGATTTGATGGCTTTGCAAAAAGTCATTGCCTTCTAGTGTTATTTGCCATGAACCAATTCTGAAGACTTCAAGCTTTCTGAGATCCATGTTAAAAAATGGGTGCAATTCTAGAGATTGGGGCAACCAAGGTACTTGAAGGGGTGCATAATGCATAGCAAGACTGACCAATTATCACTTGCCCAGTCTTGAAACAGCCAGCAAATTCCATTCATTATGAATGATACTTTTCATTTCTGTGTTGGAACAACTGAGACCACTTGCCACAATGCTGGGAATCATGTATTATCAGCCAGTCTACTGTGGTTTTCTCCATTTATGAACACAAAAACAAAACCATTATTATCAGAAAGTCCCAAATTATTTGGCTCTGGCTTTACCCTCTCCAACTTTTAGAGACCTATGTGTCTTCTACACATGACCTGGGAAACAGACTGAAGACATGAGGGACTATCAAAGATCCCCAGCCTACTCCAGTGTGGCAAACTTTGTCTACACAATGAGATGGTATTTGACACCTTTATAGGCTCTCAAGTTCTCTCCATGAACAGGGGCATGTCCAAGCCCTTGCTGAATATTCCATCTCTCTACAATGTGTATTACTTCTTCTTCCAGGTGCCAAATTGCCCATTCCACAGAGCACCATACTCTTTCCAATTGACCCCAAACTGGATCTCTGTACTTGAGCACAGACAAATCAATGTCAATGTCCAATTTCTCATGTTGGGTGCATGGGAAGGCATTGAGTGGCACTTGCTGCAGATGCAGTTGTAACTTAGGTGGGACATGTTATTTGTTCTGCAGAGAGGTCATTATTCCCAGAGCCTCATGCTCTATGAAGGATATGACACAGTCTAACCTACCAAGATGTTAGATACTTCCTGGCTAGGAAAGCCCATGTCAGTTTTCCTAAGGGAATATTTAATCTTTTTATACAGTGGTCTGGAGGCTGGTAGAGTTCCAGCCCCATAGAAGTTTCTTCACCACGAATGGGGCCTACCCCTGAAATCTGTGGAGTTGCTACCATGCCATCCTGCCCAACAGCCCCTGCCCTGGATCCACACAGCCTTTGGTAATCTTAGAATCTCTCAAGTTACAACCCCAGAGACCAGGGAGTGTAGTGACCTATCCTCACATAATTTGGCCTCAGTGTCACTCCTCAGGACCCACATATTCTCTCAGACTGAAACATTATGTAATAGCCATATCACCCCCAAACATTGCTAGATGTACCAGAGTCTTGGCCTTGCTCACATATCAATCTCTGGGACTCAAGAATTCCTGGAATCCTGACAGTGGTGTGTTTTCCCCTCATTCCTGAAGGAAAACACATAGAGTTACAGGAAGCCCCTAATCCTGACCTACATCAGAGTGTTGTGTTCTGGATGACAGCAGCTGTTGGCCAGCACCAGGTACCATCACTGAACAAACTAATCTATCCCAATCATTGTCTGAAGAAGTCATAGATAAAGTAGAATTGATATGATGACCTAAGTATTTGGCCTTCCTGTCAAAGCTTCCTGCTATAGATCATGGGGATCCCTCTAAATTTGTGATGACAAGAACTGTTACCCAACCAGCAGTCATAGAGAAAATGCCAGAATCTGATGAAACCACTATAGAGAAGCTGACTGAGCTGGCTTCACCACAAATAAAACAATGTCTAAATCCTGGGACAGATTTCAAAGAGTTAAGTGTGTCTTATCTGGACAGCACACAAGGGTTCTCTGCTAAAGTTCAAGAGGATGAAAATATGGAAATAGTGCCTCTAGAAAACAAAAGTGGTATTGACATTCAGGATTCATGCAAAACATCCATCTTGAGCAAACTAAATTTCTGTCTAAAAAGATAGATCCTAGAGACAAGGCAGGAAATTCTCATTAAGGGAAGGGAGTCCATGGAACAAGGTGCCACAGTGCCTGAGAACATGGGTGTGCAGGAGGCCCTTGGGAATAGATTCAGGAATAGGTCAGTATCATTCCTAAAACAAGTCGTGAAAAGAGAGAGAGATCTAGAACTAATTCACCTGAAAACGCAGCTTATCACTGAACTAAGGCCAGTGTTGCTGAGTCAGCAGAGA
>NW_006399923.1:449729-450965 GCF_000299155.1 Elephantulus edwardii | reverse complement strand
TACAAACTAACCCCCACATCAGCCAACTGCCAACTGCCTTGGAACCATGATGCAGTGACATCATTGTGATAGAGATATAACATAGCTTATGCCTGAGAGTCATTGCACACCAGACTTATACCTGGAGTCATTACGTACCAGTATCCTAGACACTTGATTATTGGTCTCCTCATTTCAATGGGACTTAGACCATGCTGATCCTTAGTTTTCTTCTCAGAGATATTGGATATCCCTTAAATATTTCTGGATTTGCCTTTAATATTTACAATATATTGATTTTAAATAAATTCAAAAGAAACCTCATGTATTTTAGAAGCTGGAGCCCAACAGGAAGGGTTATAAGGTAAAGAAATACTGAACACCAATTCAGTGTTACGTCTCAGGAAAGAATTCTTTTTTAATTTTTATTGAGTCAAAATCTATAAATTATCTTTGTTTTCAAATGGTGATTGATATACATTTTTTCTCTAATATTTATTGCAAATTATTAGTGTAATTCATTACAATGCATCTTCAAAGTCCTATTGTATATTGTCTTCCTCTTTACCTATGATAACTGTTAAATCATTTTTGCTCCTCTTGCCCTCCCCTCTTCTGATATCTGTTAGTCTCTCAAGATTAATTCAGTATGTAAACTTTCCTTAGCTTTTTATATTAGGCGTTTCATACCATTGTGTAATATTCTGACTGCTGTTTGCCACTCAGCGTTATGTGTTCTAGTTTCATCTTACAGTGTGTAGTGTGGGAAGCCAATACTAAGTATTTGTAATAAACCAAAATGCTATTTCAGGTTGGAATTCACCCTGAGACAAAAAGGCAATACTTAAGGGTTCCAGATTCTAGCATTTGCTAATCCTTCCCTCCAGAATCAAGGGGAAGGTTTCAATAGAAGGAGGTTGGCTTCATTTGCATTGAATTCTCTTTGTGATTTACTTCCTGATAAATTTCAATAAAGATACTGGGAAGCTGAAATGGGGGTCTTCAGTTGAGCTGACTCTCTGTTTTTCATGCTCTCTGTTCTATTTCATTCCTGGCTATCTGTCTCATTGTTAATAATCATAAAAATATTTTACTCTCAGTTTGCAACAGTGTAGTACTTTGTAAATTCTCCGTTGTGTTTTATTGACACAATAGCACTTAACTGTGAGGGCATCCCATTTCTTTAGTCACCTATCTGCTGATGGACAACTGGATTATTTCTAATTTAGCTATTGTAAAAACTGCTGCAATGACCGT
>NW_006399923.1:440458-449629 GCF_000299155.1 Elephantulus edwardii | reverse complement strand
CTCCTCCTGGTTGTGCCCCCTGCACCAGTAAGAACTTGACAGACAAACAGACCATCACTGTTCTGGTGGAAGGAGGAGGATCCTGCACCAGCCTGGGGGAGCAAATGGTCCCCAAGTCCTTTTTCCATAAAAGGAACAAGGGTTTAGTTATGTGTCCTTTCTAACAGAAAAAGAAAGAATACCCAGGGAAATTCAAACCAAAAGAGGACCATGGAGAAGGGGAAGGAGGCTTGAGTTTCTTTGGACCAGAAATAGCACAAACCATACTAATGACCCAAGGCCAGCAATGCATTCTTTGGAGAAGTCATCCCAGGACCCCTGGGAAGAGAGTGACAGCTTTGATCTTGCTGCAACCCATCAAGAGTCCCCAGCTCTGTCCTCTCCTTGAGCTCCCAGGGCTCCCTCCAGTCCTCTCTGAGAGGCTAACTAAATTCTAAGGAAAACTTTCAAAAGAGTCAAACCAACCTGAACATCATTACAGAACAAGCAAGGATTCCTGGGGCTTCTCATCCTATAGTGCCCCAGCCTTCACATCACCAGCCTTTGTTGGGTCAACTAATTAAGGATAACCAGTTGGCTGTCCAAATCCTACATGATGATAAATCCCAAGAAAAGTTGATAAGGGATCATACTCTAAAGGGATCTAATCCTCTCAAATATGGAAAGAGAAAGAAGATGACGTTTTGTCTCAGTTGTTTTACTTCCAATATAGTAGATGAGGAAGCCGTGTCATCCCAGGAGAGAAAAGAAATCCAAAAGAAAGAAATGCTTTTTTTCTGGTAGAGTCTGGCCCGAGCCAAAGGCCTTTTTGGGAAAAGCAAAGACAGAAGAAACAACTGGGGACCTCAGGGCCCAATCTCCCCTGAGGTAAGATGCAGATCCTGCCTTTAATGGAGGACTTCCAGGTCCTGGAAGCTTAGCTCAAACATCAGCCACAGAACTCTGCTCTTCTAACACCAAGCTCAGAGCCCCGCCATTGACATTCTCCTGGGCAACCTCCACCCCTGAAAACCCCAAAGGGTCTCTAATGCTTTGGAGAGAATTGTGTTAACCTGGGAGGGATGTAATGGATACTTCAGTCTTCTATAGATAAACATCAGCCTTCACATAGTTCACAAATTTGATGTTCATTTTTATTAAAGATATTGGGTCATTTTTATTAATGCACAGATTTAGTAAAACATAGCTCAAATACATCTCTAGACAAAGTGGTGACTGCTTGCCCTGTGTTGACCCTCTGTGATGTATGGGTTAGAAGGGAAGAAGCAGTCCATCCTATTACAGAATAAACTTCAACCCACATGTGTTGCTATTCTATGGTGACTAGCCCTAGACTACAGATTACAGAGGAATGCATTAAAGTAGTGAAGACAAGGACCTTAACAAGAACATGCTGAGGGGACTTTGTCGTACTGGAATTCAATCATAGCTTCTTCTCTTGACTTTGTACCCCATGACAATAGTATTGACGGAAATAGGACATCAATGCATTCAATGCATTCTTCATCCATCCGGGTGGGGAGGGGATCTTGATTGTCATATACAAATGTTGTTATTATTATTAGGTGCAGTCAAGTCCTTTATTACCAATAGCAATGCTATGAACAACAGATCTGAATCCTGACATATTCTGAGCCATCCTCATCATGTTTTACATATTTGAGCCCACTATTCCAGTCACAGTGTCAATTTATATCAATACACTTTCTTGTATGTATCTATTTAGAATTACTAGATGTGTAGACAGGATTAGTGACATATATATGGTGATTAATAAATTAGTAATGATTGGTGAAACATGTACATCTATCTGTTATATATGTCTGCCAACCTCCGCAGGAGAGTTTTTAAAGGAATACCATAGTGCTCCATCCTTGAAGAAGTGCTTTTATGATTTACCCAAGCAGTATGACAGCTGTCAAAGTTAAGATACAGATGCTCCCATCAGTGTTCCTGCTTGCCACTAACCACCTGGGAGCCTGCTATGGCCCCGCTGCTTGTATTCTTTATTTCCACTGCCTCTCAGCTGTGTGGGGAGAAAGTGCTCTGTAGAATGAGACAGGGGTTGGATGCTCACCTGCAAGAGCTTGTAGGCAAGGAAGCAGATATGGAAAGAATGTAAATGGTGGTTTGGATAAATGGGATGCACACTTGAAAACGGCAAGATTATGAAGTAAAGTTCATGTTCATTGCATTTTTAAACAGGCCCAATTCTAAAAAGTGAACCCAAAGCCCGAGCGTTCTTTGTTGAAGTTGGAAGAAAACTTTGAGCTTCCTAAGTTTATGTGTATGCGGATAAAATGTATGGGAATGCAGAAAAACGGAACAGTGTGGCGTCCCAGTGTTCAGAGACCAAGAAGAGTCAGGTCTGTGAAGAAAGAAGTGAAAAACAGAAGAAAGTTTCTTTAACAATGAAGGATGCACTACTGATTACTGCTTGTGTTAAGTGATGTACTGTCAAGTCTGAATTTAAAACTGACCCTCCTGGCTTTTCAGAGCCAGTAAATGGCATCAAAGTTGATTGTCCACCAACTCCTGCAGAGCATCAGATGTATTTAAACCATGTACCTTCAGGTTGTAGTGCAGAACCTTACCACTAGACTACTATCTTTGACTACTTATCATTCCTCAAAAAGTGGCATTCCTACATGTGCCTTTAATTACTCCCAGAGAAAGCAACATCTAGAAAACATGCAGGAAATATGGTTTCCTTGGGAGGTGGTGTAGATGACTTTGGTTTATCTGGCCTCACTGCTTCCTAAAGAAATTTAGGATCAATCACCATCCCATAAAATAAGGAGAATGTGTGTCTGCTGCAGGAGTCAGTTCCATAGGACCCTGTTGTTGTTACTCAGTGCCTTTGAGTCGGGCATGACTCAGCAACCCAATAAACAAAAGACCTGAAGCCCCTCTAAAACTATCGATATGTATCAAAGTTCATAAAGTCTCCGGAGGCATGTTATTTAGGAAGTGGATGCCTGGTGCTTGGCAAAATAGGTCCAGCAACAGGATGTAGACAAATTAGGCTGAAAGGAAACATGATCACTGACCACTTTGAATGGTGATTCTTTGCCTAAAGGATGGGGGCCCAGCTCCTGCTATGCAATCCTCCATAGGAGGTAGTCATATGATCTACGCCTGCAATGCCAACATTCTCTGAACATTTTACTAATGTATTCACAGCAGAGGTCATATGGCAGGCAAATATTCCCTGTCTGGTAGAATAGACAGGGAGCAGAGGGAGAACAAGGAAAGGTGGGAAGTCAGGGATAGCCTGCACTCATCTGAGGGTGGAGCAGGTCCTTTCCATGGTCCCCACAAGCTTCTTCGTCCAGCCCAGCATGGGCTCAGATTGGTGACTATAACCTACACCAAAAGGCTCTGGTTGGGGTACTGAGATGAGCAGAAGTAAGACCTTCAAGATTCTGAGCTCTCAGCAAACTCCAAAGCTGAAGAGACTGAGAACCTGACATCATACAGGATTGTGGTGAGGGAACAAAGACTTGCTCATCCTGTTCTATTACCCTCTCACAATCCCAGCTTCAACAATCCTCTAGAACTCAAGAAAAGGAAAGTCAGAACAGAACTACAAATTCTAGAAATGTAACATACTCCAAACTAGGGACAAATGCTATGAATACATGAGCCCTTGCTCTTGGGATTGGTGAGGTTCACCTTTGGGCCTTTGTCAGAGTGAATAGTCCTGGCTTTCTTCAGTTCTTCCTCTAGAATTTCAGGATGGTGCCTCAGAATTCTATTGATGTACTAAAGAGGCCTGACTAATGACAGCTAAAGAAGGATGTCTCTTCAAAGCATCACTCTTCCTGTTAAAATCTGAGTCCTTAAGGATTGTGACTAGGCCTGCATTATCAAACATGCTTACCCAACCCTTCTAGGGAAGGAAAAAATAAAACACATTACAAGTGTGAAAGGGTATGACTGCATCCAGATGCTCCTTACTGGCCTGTAACAGAGTTAGATGTTCCATGAGAGAGTCCTCTGTAGCTTTATTGGGGAAAGTTTACCAGTGACCTATGATCCATCAGTGCTCAGGGCTTCTTAATGTTAGCCAAGGCTGTTAAGAAATGATGGACAAGAATGGCTCCTGTGTCCACTGTGATGTTAAAAGGAGGACAAATAATTTACAGGCAGAGTGAAGAGATGCGAAGACACCATGCTGAGGTAAGGTACTGGGAGATAGAGCCTACGAGATCTAGGACATCTGGCTGGGTTTGTGAGGAGCATTCATTGCTTTTTCCAGGGATAATAAGGTCAGACCCTTGAATGCTTGCTCTGCAGGAAGGCATAGCCAAGAAATGTGCTCAGGAAATGTCCAAAGGGAGATAAGTTTTCAGAAGGAGGGATGGCTGTTGTCAATGCTCCCCTTCCCTTCCTCATTCTTCTTTTTTCACCATAACTTCTCCTATTCCGTGGCCTGACAAAACGTATACTGGGGGCTTTCCAGAGTACGTTGCTCCCAATATCAAATCTATACAATAATCATAGAAGCAAGGACTTGGACTAGCAGCCTGACTTGTGAAATCTAGATTGCACAAAGGGAAGTAAATCTTTGCTGTCAGTACTACTGAGGGCTGGGGTCCATTGTGGGATTGGGGATGGAGAGAGGACACACATTAACCAATAAGGAAGCTTTTGTGACCTAGTGGTTGTTATTATTCTTGGGTGCTCTTGTGTCCAGTTCATCTCATAGTAACCCTACAAAAAACACTCCTGAGCCCTGTACTATCCTGCACCATCCTCACAATCTCCAAATCCATTGTTGAATTAACTGGGTCAGTCCATCTCAGTGAGGGTCTGCTTCTGGTCACCAACCCTCCACTCTCCCAAGCGTGATGTCCCTCTCCAAAGAATAATCACTCTTAACAACAACAACAATGACGACGACGACAACAATAACATAATGAGAGCTCAGTGGGCCTAGTGGACAGAAAGTGGTGCTACCAAGCCAAAGGTGGGTGATTTTAATCTGTAGTCCTCGGGGTCTGTTTTTAATTGATTTTGGTCAAACATTTTAGGTCGTATAGCACTGGTCTATCCATTTGCTGTACAGAGGTAACTCACAGTTGCTGTGATGTTGAACACTGACACTGATGTGTCAAATGTGACAGTGGTTACCATGGTGGGCAGTGTTTGGTGGAGTTCCCCAATTAAAACAAGCTTGGAAGCAGGCGTGACATCCACTTCTGAAATAGCTTGCCTCTGGAAACCCTATGAACTTGGAGATATGAAGACAGTTATACAAGTGTTCAGGTCTTTTGTTCATAGGGGTCGCTATGCGTCGTCTAGACTTGTCGGCTCTTAACAACAACAACAATAACATGCCCAAGGCATGTGAAATGAAGCTTCACCATCTTTGCATTGTAGGAGCACTCTACTTAAAGGCCCCAATTTATTGTTGATTGCATTCCTTCAGAGTCCTGACACTCAGCCTTTTCTACACAGCAAGTGGAGAAAGAATAAAACATACAGACACAGTGAGCCAAGGACTCTCTGAGGAAACCATGGAGATGCAGGTTCTAATATCTGGCAAAGATACCATGATGTGCCTACAGTGCAGTCTAACATACATTTTCTTTTCTTTTTTTTTAGATTTTAATAAAATTTATAGAGAATTTGGATTTACATTCATTCATTGTTGCACATCCTGCCCACACCCTGCAGTTCACTTTTCATTTTGAATAGAAAAATCTTTCATTGTTGTACATTCCTTGCACCCTCCCCCACCAGTCCACTTCACTAAGCAATTATTGTTCTCAATGCAGTGTAGATTATTTTTTCAGTCTTTTCTTCATTTCCCCCAACCACGAGGTTTTCTTACAGTGGCATTATGCAGCATTTGTCCTTTTGTGACTGATATATTTCACTTAGCATAACATCAACCAATTTGCATAGTATTCTATGAGTTCTTCGATTTTCAGTGTTGCTTAATATTCCATTGTGTGAATATACCACAATTTCTCTATCCATTCATTTGTTGATGGGCCCTTGGGTTGTTTCCAAGTTTTTGCTATTGTGACCAATGCAGCAATAAACATGGGTGTGTGCATATATCTGCTTGGGTGGCAGTTCTGGTTTTTTTAGGGTATATTCCCACTAGTAAAATTGCTGGGGCAAATAGTGTTTCTATTTCCAACTTTTTGAGAAAGTGCCATATTGCCTTCCAAAGTGGTTGCACAATATTAAACTCCCACCAACAGTGAATAAGGGTTCCAGTTTCTCCTCAACCTTGCCAGCATTTGTTGTTTTCTGCTCTGTTAAGTTTTGCTGATATTTTTTGGGTGAGATAATATCTCATAGTTGTTTTGATTTGCATATGTCTTAGAGCTAGAGATTTTTAACAGTTAACATTTCTTCATGTGTTTGTCCACCATCATACACAAAACCAACTCAAAATGGATCAATGACCTAAGACTGAAACCTAGGACTGACTATAATCTTCAGCAAAGGAAAGTTGGAAGAACTTTAGAAGCTCTAATCCACAGCATCAATTGTCCTCCAAACATCCTGAAAAATCTACAACCAGGATAAATTAAAATAGATGAATGGGGCCTTCTAAGAATCAAGTCCCTATGCACATCAAAAAACTTCTCCAACAGGGTAAAAAGGAAAGCCACAGACTGGGAAAGAATATATGATAATGGCATGATTAATAAGGGACTTCTATCTATAATTTATAAAATACTTGAACACCACAACGAGATAGAGAACCCAATCACAAAATAGGCACAGGATATGAACAGACACTTCACCAAAGAAAACATTCAGATAGCCTACATTTTAATGTTAGCCACCATCCCACTCCTCTCAACCATAAACCAAATTACAACCCTACTCTACAATTCAGGAGTAGCAGTGCCTTTACCTTCCTCAAAAAAGTAAGAAAGTAATTATATCAAAAACTGAGGGAGCTTAAGCCTGAAACCACTTTTTCTTTTCCCGCATCAAGATTCAGAAAAGCAAAGGCCAACCAGCATCCTGATTACAACTTGGTAAGAGTATAAGCAAAGGACGTAGCTAAGTTCTTAGCTAAATGGATACACCTGTCTTGGTAAAGAATATGAACTATACTATGAACTTACAGATAAATGAACAAACATACTAGAGAAATTGTCCATCCAGAATGCTCCTTACGAGTGAAGATGGTGAGACTTTCTCTCAAGTACTTTGGATCTGGAAGACTCCTTGCTTGGTATAGCAGGTTTGCAAATAGGAAGACTGGCCACAATGGGACAATGTGATAGAGTGGTTAGAGCAGTAGACTCAAACTCAGCAATAATCCTGAGAATGGTGCCAGTCTGGGCAATGGTTTCTTCTTTGTGCAAGGTTGTGTATGAGTCTGAGTTACCAGCACATCACCTCACAACAACAAGCTAATCCAGGCCTGTATTCTGACCCACAGAAGCCACAGTATAATGAATGTGTACTGCTTTAAGACCCTAAATATGTAGTACTGAAAAGTGTAGCAATATATTTGTTCTTAAAAATATTTTTACATAAAATCATACAAATACACCATTGTAGCCAAGGGGAAAATGGAAGACTCTCTTGATGCGTTTGTCAGACAGCAAAATATCAATAGGATACTTGGAGTGTATGATCCTGTAAGGCTAATTCATTCTGTTAAAAACATTCAAAAGAGTTAGATTCAAGGACAGTTTTCTATTGCATTTCCAGGGCTGTGAATCCTGTTAGGAAGGGCCAGGCCTTGAAAGTGGACATCATGATTTGAGCACTACCATTTCAGTCCATTGTTTAAATGCTTTTTAAACTATAAAAATAGATTGATATATATTGATATAAGTTGATGTTTTAATTCTTTGGTTTTATATATTCTAGATAGTTTCAGTAAGATAAAATGAACATATCTAACCACCCACTCATTTAAAGTATACAATTTAGTTTTTACTACCTTCACGTATATTTAGTTACCACCACAGTCAATGTCAGAACATATGAATCATTAGGAAAAACTCCATACTCGCTTCGTGGTACAAAATTGAAAAGGGTATATGTCAAGGATGTGTCCTATCTCCATGCCTTTTCAATCTATATGCAGAAGAGATGATCTGAAAGGCTGGGCTCTATGAGGAAAAATATGGTATCAGGATTGGAGGAAGACTCAACAATCAGTTACACAGATGAGACAACCCTGCTCGCTGAAAATGAGGAAGACCTGAAGTGCTTGGCTACAGTTGTCAATATGGATTGAAGCTCAAGATCAAGAAAACAAAGATTCTCACCACTGGGCTGATGGCAGCATCATGATAGATGGTGAAGAGATTAAGATAGTTAAAAGCTTTAGTTTTCTTGCCTCCACAAGCAACACTTTTGGTACCAGCAGGCAGAAAATTAAAAGATTAATTGCACTGGCAAAGTCTACTGTTAAAGGCCTCCCCAAAGTACTGATGAGTAACAATGCCACTCTGGAGAGTAAGGTGCGCCTGATACAGGCCATAGTCTTTGTAATTACTTCCTACACATTGGAAAGTTGGACTAGGGATTATAGAAGGAGAATTTATGCCTTTGAGCTGTGGTGTTGGAGAAGAGTATTGAATATACCATGCTCTGCTAAGAGAACAAATAAATTTGTCCTGTAGAGGGTTGAGACAAGGCTGCTCCTTGGAATCAAGGATTCTCAAGATTTGTCTGACATACTTTGGACATGTTGCAAGAAGGGATCAATCCTTGAAGAGGGACGTCATGCTTGGGAGGATGGAGAGACAGCACAGGAGAGGAAGACCCTAGATGAGATGGATTGGTTTAATGACTGGGATAATGGAGGTAGGTGTGTCAGAGACAATAAGAAGGGTAGAGGAGGGTTTTGGGTTGTTGTACATAGGGTCACTACGAATTGCAGGTTACTCAACAGTTCATAACAACAAAAATATCACCCCTAGATCAATTCATCAACCTCAGCCTTATGAATTATGATCTAACTCAATAATTTCACTCTCAGTTATATATTCAAGAAATATATGTTCATATAAAGATTTATTGCTCAACATATACAGCAGCATTATTTATGGTGGCACGATTTCAAAACAACTCTAATTGTCAATTAATGGATAGATAAATGAAGATGGTATGCCCATAAAAACACTGGGTCATAAAAAAGAATGCATCTTTATCCATGTACATCATGTTGTTGTT
>NW_006399923.1:425813-430925 GCF_000299155.1 Elephantulus edwardii | reverse complement strand
CAAAATACTATAATGAAATGTGCGAGGAGCTAGAGTCAGAAATTCAAAAGGGCCGAACTTGCTCAGCATTTCTTAAGCTCAAGGAACTGAAGAACAGATTCAAACCTAGAGTTGCTGTATCACTATAGTTTCAGAAAAACTACTAAAGTGTAAACTAAGAACCAGTTCTGATTCAACAACATATAATAACAGTATTTATAGTTTCACCAATCTGGGGCTAGTAATGTAATTTCTCCATATATAAAGCAAGGGAGACACTGAAGTGATTAGCTTATTTTATTAAAATCACATGTATACTATAAATACTTTCTCTGAAAGTCTGGCTTAAGATACCAAAACGCCTGAACACATTATGAAGTTAATAATCTCAAGGAACAATATTGAGGAAACATGCCAGAGAAATCAGACCAGGATGAAGCACATATGTTCTCTATTTCACTGTCTCTTCCCCCCCACACCATGACTCATAGGACTTAATCTGAAATAAACAATAGAATCTCACCTCAAATTCTTATCATCTTATTCTTCACTCTACAATGCACTTTCTCTGTTGATGTGACCAAGATTCCAGTTTCATTTTTCCCAATTGTTTACATTTTTAACACTGAAAGTCTCTTAAGAACCCACATAATTCAACACAACAATAATAAATACAACCCATGGTGTTTTTTAACTCAAAGTCTGTTAGAATTGAGTTGAATCCACCTTGCATAAACAACCACAAAGAAGAGAATGGTTTGTGCATGGCGGAACTGATATTTGAAAAATACAGAATTGGTTTATTAATTTTTACTCTTGTCTAAAGTAGTATATTTATTTTGGGATTACTCCTGGTTTGATTTCCCTAACACTCTTCCTCTGTATTGTACCTGGAGATTACCACCTCCATAACATATTCAGGCATGTTATTATCACAAGTTAGATTTTCTGAGGAAGTATTTATTATATGCATCTTCGTTTAGCAAAATATAATTTTAGTTGCACTTTAAGTGTTAAAAAATTTTGAAATACTGAAAGATATTGAATTTCAGAAGCAAGTCTATTCATGACAATCATTTTTTCATTATCTTTATTCAAAAGAAAATAGATTCTAGAAGAAAAACACTCAAATAATTTAGTACATTATCACTTTCTTAATAGATAAAGTTACATAATTTGAATTTGAACTGAATCAATTCACAGTCTTAGAAGGAAAAGAGAATTGTCTCACCTTAACTTCCTCCCACATATCTACCTATTATCTCCCTTTTATGTCACTTCTATTACTTACATTTTTCTGATATAGCCTTAAATTTTATACTTGATTAATATAAATGATATTTCTTATTTAAAATAAAATTTTTTTTATACTGGTTTACTTAAAAAAGTTCTTATACACTATTCTCCACACTGTATCTGAAACTTTTCTTTTACCGACACCTCCCTCCATTTAACAAATTGTTGATCCCTAAATTCATGTTTACCCCTCTGCTCTTCCCTTCCCCCACTTGGTTGTTCATACATGTTCTATAATAATGCTTTTAGACCATATTTGTCCTTATGGTACTGAATTAGTTCACTTAGCATGATGCTCTCCATGCCCTCCAAGTTAAATAGTAATTTATAAAATCATTGGTTCTGTATTCATAGCAATATTCCATTGTGTGAATGTACCATAATTTCCCAATCCAATTTATTATCTTTTCATCATAGAAGGCCAGATAGAAATTGGTTGGGGAAATGTATAGCATAATCTTCATACCCTATTTAAAGACCATCTATTTCATTATTTATAGTAAATGTAAAAATGTCAAAATATTTATGATATTTTATAACATCTCTTGAACAACACAAAATATGAATAAAAAACTGTTTGCTGTAAAAAATATGAATAAAACCTGTTTGCTAAATGAGAAGAAAGTGGTTCCAAGGTTATTTATATGATTGATCATATAAATATCACAGTCACCAGAATGACATTAACAAATTTGCTAAGTCATGACTGACTTTGTAGCATTCATACCTTAATTACATTTAACTCTTGGAGAAGTTTGGGTGTGATGTATGTTTTGGTTTGGTTTGCCTCTGTCTTAGTTTCTGAAAAGATTTTTGAAGCTTTGAACTTTGGTTAAAAAAAACAAAACAGGTGATTATAGAGTTTTTTTTTTCTTTCTTTCAAATTTCATGATTGAATTTATTTCAAATTGAAAAGAAAAAAAACACATTGGCTTCTGGAAAGAAATTGTCCTTTGAATTTTTTTTTTGCTGTTGCTGGGGAATATTTTGTCTTTGATAGTAAAGGGGCAGCGAAGGAGAGGAAGACCTTCGATGAGATGGATCAATTCTGTGACTGGAATGATGGGAATAAGTGTGTTTGGGATGGCGAGGTTGGCAAAGGATAGAACAGCAGTTAGAGCTCTTGTACATAGGGTCGCTATGAGTCACAAGCGACTCGATGGCACATAAAACATAAACTTGCAGGTGTTTCATATTTGACCATTAAGTCTGATGTTTATACAGTTTACTACTATAACAGGGCCATAGTTTTAGTTTGCTTTTTTTTGTTTTGTTTTTAAACCTGAAATATTCGTAGTAGCTCCTCCTGTATCTTTGAACACAATTTTCACCCACAAGGGATCTGTGCCCAGTTTGAATCTTCCCTTTAACTCCCACCAACCCCCCCCCCCCCCCCCGCCCCTTTCTGTCTGATCGCTTAAATTTTTCTTTATGGCTGGATTTCTGCAACTTAAAATGGTTATGTCTTTGTGTCAATTTTGTATCATTTCCTTGTGTGCTTTTGTAGACATCAAATTTAGTTTTTTTATGTGCAAATTTTCTTTCAGAAAAAAGAATGATTTTAAAAATATTTTCTTCACACTCTAAGGTATCTAGAAATACCAATTGTGCTTAAATGGATTTTCCATTTCTGTCCTCATTATCTGTTATTCTCTTCCTATAATTTTTTTTCAAAGTACATACTTTTGCAAGATTTTCCTCTTCTTATTGGTAGTTATTTCATTTTCAGCTGCATCTACTCTTTCCCTACTTGTGTCTTATTCACTTATTAGGTTTTGTGCTGTTTGCTTTCCTCCACGATCTTTTTATTATTTTCCTTTTCAAATTTTACTTCCTGCTTGTGTAATTTCACATTAAGTTTTTATACATGATTTTCTCTGCCTTTGGAAAAAGTTATTACTGTTTTTCTTCCATATTTGTCTTCCATGCCATTTCCTTTACATTTCTATTGAATAAATATTTGTATTTGGTTTCAAGTAATTTATTTTCTCCTTGATCATTTATTTGGAAGGCCCTATCTAGATCTTCCAGTTGTAATCTTATGATCTTAAATTTCTCTTGCTTGCCGTTCTACCATAGCTAAGGCCAGATATTTGTTCATTTTCTGATTCACTTAGAAGGTTTTTGAGCATCATTGTTGTTGTTGTTTTGTGCCATAGAATGGCCCATGACCCATATCCACCCTGTGTACAGTAGCTCTGATTCCTGCCATATCCTGAGCCCATCTCACTGACACCGACACGCCTACACCCATAATACCAGTTGTCGAGTCAGTCCATCCTGGATCTTTGTCTACTGTGCTGTTCCTCCACAGTTTCAAGCATGATGTCCTTCCCCAAGGACTGGTTCTGCCTGGCCACATACCCAAAATACATGAGATGATGCTTCAACATCTTAAAGTCCAAGGAGAAACTTGGTTTCACCCTCTTCAAGCCAGACCTACTAGTTCTCCTGGCAATTCAATATTCCTTTTTTTAGCACCACAAATTGAAATCAAATCAATGCATCCTATCAAGGAAAACAAGTTACTTTACTAAAAGCTATCTGTACTATTATCATAAATTCTGAATAGAACTCAAAACAACAGCCTCACAGTTCCTCTGCAAAGGATTAAATCACCTTTATGAAGAATGAAGGGTTTTTGCTCTTTAATTAAATGAATAATAAAGAAAAATAAGCTTTGTTTGAACTCAGAGCTAAACTCTAGGACTTGTTCCAAGTTTGTATTTAAGTGTATTCATTACTTATTACACAATAAAATTATTCTCCTTGTTTCTGAAATAGTTTCAAAAATATATTTGGAAATACATAACAGACCTAATTCAGAAACTGTCTTTAAAATAATGGAGTTTGGGGGCTTTATATAGACACATATGATAATTTTGTAAGTTTTCTTAAAATTTTAACTTCTGTTTTCTTGTTGCAATGTCTTCTCTAACACAACAATATCTGTTCTATTTTACACAAAGTTGTTATGTGTCGTCAACTGACAGAATCTAACAGCTAAACCATTACCATAGGAAAGACGTTTCCTTATCATTGTGGTTTCTGTTGTCTTTTGGTACTAACTTGGAGTTCTGATTTGTAGGAAAAACAAAACTCTGACCAGTTCGGAGACATTTTTACAGTTGCTGATATACTTGAGCCCATTCTTGTAAAAACTGAGTCAATTAGCCTTGTTTATCTCTTTTTTTTTTTGCTGACTTTCTACTTTACAAAGAAATCTGTCTTTCTTTGGAGATTAGACTTCTTTAATCATCCCCAAGGAATGTATATGAGACAATGTTTCACCATCTTTGCCCTCAGAAGCATGGTGTTGCATATCTGCATAAACAGATTCATTTGTTCTCCTGACAGTCCACGGTATATTTAATATTATTTATCAAGAATAAGATTCAAAAGTTTCGATTAATTTATTTCCCTTCTCATTTTCCAACTTTTGCATACCTATGAGGTGACTGAAAATATAACTTGGATAAGACTAACTTCAGTCCTTCTTCTACTGCACTTTATAGAGGTCCTGTGCAGAAGTATGCCTAGTGTCATGAACACTGATTGCAGATCCAAGTAAAATTAAATCACTTGCATCCTCAAACTTTTTCAGTTTGTGTTTATTCTGTAGCATGATGTCAGAAGTGACTCATAGCTGACCTTCCAGTTGTTGTTGTTGTTGTTGTTGTTGTTATGTGCCATCGAGTCACATACTACTCATAGTGACCCTGTGTAGAACATCCCTAAACTCTGCTCTATTCAGTGACGATCTCACTGTCTCTGACACAACTGCCCCCATTACCCTTGTTACTGAATCAATACATCTCATCGAGAGTCCTCTCCAAG
>NW_006399923.1:423296-423874 GCF_000299155.1 Elephantulus edwardii | reverse complement strand
ATGAAGCTGTTGGTGTATATGAACCATATGTCTTTGAGACTGCAGCTCACCTTCTTACCTTCTTAACTAGGCCACCAGATTTTAATTTCCAGTTACGAGGATAATAAATTTTGTTTGGGTAAAATTGAGTCTGAAGAAAAATAATGTCACGTCTGCATCTCATAGGATGTGTAATTTAATGTCTATAAAAGCCTAGTGCAGTGTCAATTAAGAATTGGTTCCTCCTCCGTTGTACTCAACAAAACACCATTGATTGTAGCAAATTCTATCACTTGATCTCCAGTCTCAATTGTGTCATGAAAGTTAAACTACTAGGTCTCCTTTACTTCCAACTTAGACACTTCGTTCACCATTTATTATAATCCATCCAACTTGATGTATATTCCATCAATTTCAGACTAGAAATTTAGAAGATACATAATCATTATTTTAACAGCTATTCATTAACTAGATATGTACAGTATCTTTACATAAAATTGTAACAAATATACAAAAGTAACCCTTTATGGTAGTTTTGTTCTTTTTCAAGCCTTGCTCTACTATTATTCAGTGCAACCAGTTTTGGTTTTCTGGTTTGG
>NW_006399923.1:413616-422996 GCF_000299155.1 Elephantulus edwardii | reverse complement strand
ATAAAAGTAAAGCGATGCAGTCACTCGGGGCTGCAGTCTTGCCTTATCTCTGTGTTGTGTGTCTTTCTTTGTCATTTCTTCCAGGTAACTAGACATAGAAACAAAGGATTGCAATAAAACCCTTTGATCACTTGGATCAGACAAGACCGATTTATTTTTTCACATCTGCGGAGATGTCTGTCTTTGGCAATATGTAGCCTGTCCTTGCTTTTCCTCTGTCCATCAGTCTTGTTGAGTACTTTCCTCCCTTTCTCTAATCATCTACTTTTCCCAACTAGAGGTCTTTTTCCAAGGACTAAAGGCTCACCAAATAATGCCCCAAAAAAGTGATATGGAGTTTCACCATTCTTGTTTCTGAGGAGCACCCTAGGGGAGCTTCCTCCAAGACAGATTTGTTTATTCTTTAGCAATTCCTGATGTATCATGAATCAAAGAAGTTAATTCCTTATTGTTCTTTCTTACTCATTGTCCAACTTTCACGTGCATTTAAAGCAGCGTTAAGTAAGAAACACCTAGTCTTTGCCAAGAGAACAGAAAATGGAACATGGGCGCACAGGGAATTAAAGGACCGGAAAGAGTGAGAATAGCACAGTCTTTCACTGCTCCAGGGCAGTGGTCCCATAGCCCAGCCTCATGGTACCTTCAGAGCCAAACAAGCAGCAAGAAGATTGCTTTTTCATTGTTAACTCAGGTTCACAGTTGTGGTACTGACAATAGAGTTTACTAGGGAATTAAGCTGGAGAATGAAGGAGGCAAGGACTATTACCCAGTGAAAACTTAAGGTTTAGTCAGCAGTAATAATGTTGTTGTTGTTGTTTTTATGTGCCGTTGAGTCACCTGTGCCTCAGAGCAACCCTATATGTACAACAGCCCTAAACTCTGTCTTATCCTGTGCCAATCTCACTATCTCCGACACACCTACCCCATAACCCGAGTCACTGAATCAATCCATCTCATCGAGCTTTTTCCACTCTTGCGATGTCCCTCCAACCTACCAGGCATGACGTCCCTCTCCAAGGACTGGTCCCTCCATGCAACATGTCCAAAGTATGTTAGATGGAGCTTCAGAATCATTGTCTCCAAGGAGCAGCCTGGCTTCACCCTCTCCAGGACAAACTTGTTCGTTTTCTTAGGAGTCCATGGTATATTCAATACTCTTCTCCAGCACCACAGCTCAAAGGCATCAATTCTCTTTGTATCCTTCCTAGTCATTGTCCAACTCTCTGATGCATAACAAGTGATTGCAAAGACCATAACATTATCAGGTGCACCTTAGTCTCCAGACTGACATCTTTGCACTTCAGCACTTTAGAGAGGAGAGGTCTCTAACCACAGATTTTTCCATCACAATACGTCTTTTAATTTTCTGGCTTCTGGTGCCAAGAGTGTTGATTATGGAGCCAAGCAAACCAAAATTGTGAACTAGCTCCATCTTTTCACCAACCATCCTGATGCTGCCAATTGGTTCTGTGGTGAAAATCTATATTTTCTTTTTTATTGAGTCTCAATCTATACTGAACACTGCAGTCCCTCACTTTCCACAACAAGTGCTTCAGGTCTTCCTCAGTTTCAGCAAGCAGGGTTGTGTCATCTACATAACACAGATTGTTGATGATTCTGCCTCCAATCCTGAAGCCACATTTCTCTTCATAGAGCCAACCCTCCCAGAAAATCTATTCTGCACAAAGAATTTAGTCCTCTCCTGAGCTATCCTCACACTTCCTGACACTCAAGAGCCCATTGTAGCACTCTGGCTGCACCCTCTCCAAGACGAATCTATTTATTTTCTTGGCTGTTCATAAGATGTTCAATGTTCTACTCCAACATCACAGCTCAAAGGCATCAATTATTTTTCTGTCATTGTTATTCATTGTTCAAGTCTCAGATACAGCATTAGTAAACAGAAAGACCAACTGCATTGCTGCTACCTACCACTGTGTGAATTCATCTGGTTGAAGTTCTTCTTCACTTTCACTGACCTTCCATTTTTCCAAGTACAATGTCCCTTTCCAAGTAACAGAGGCTGCATTGGAATCCCAAAGATATACATTTCAAATTCACTAGCTTCTCCATGGGGAAAGGATAAACAATCTCCGCTTGTGAAATTTACTGCTTCTGAAAACTTACTGGGAGGTCAGTTATGAGTCTGCTCTGATTCCACAGCACACAACCACAGCACAAAATGCCAAAAGTATGTGAGATGAGTGCTCTCTATCCTTGTCTTGTTGGAGTATTCTGGCCACACTTTCTCCAAGACTTATTTGTTTGTTCCAAAGTACTTAAGAGCAATGATATCAGTTTGAAGATTAAGGTGCACCAGATTCAGGGTTTTTGATTGTTTGTTTTTGGTTGGTTTTTTTTTTGTTGTTTTTTTTTTGTCTTTTCATTTGATTGTAAAGCTTCTAAGAGCTTCTCGATGAATAGGGATGATAGAAAAAGAACAACTTTGAATTGTGGTGTTGGAGAAGAGTACTGAATATTTCATGGATTACTCAAAAAACAAACAAATAAGTCTTGGAGAAAGTGTGGCCAGAATACTCCAACAAGACAAGGATGGAGAGCACTCATCTCACATACATTTGGCATTTTGTGTTGTGGTTGAGTGCTGTGGAATCAGAGCAGACTCATAACTGACCTCTCAGTAAGTATTCAGAAGCAGTAAATTGCACAAGCAGAGACTGTTTATCCTTTCCCCATGGAGAAGCTAGTGAATTTGAAATGTTTATCTTTGGGATTCCAATACAGCCTCTGTTACTTGGAAAGGGACATTGTACTTGGAAAAATGGAAGGTCACTGAAAGCGAAGAAGCCCCTCAACCAGATGAATTCACACAGTGGTAGGTAGCAGCAATGCAGTATGTCAGAGAAAATCAGAATGGCCCTCAATAGGGCATGGGTCAGAATTGTTGTTTCTTTGGGTTGTTAAGTGTCATAACTGACTAGATGGCACATAACAACAGTAACAGGTAATATATTGTAACTGCCAAACTATGTGAAATGTATGATGCCAAATATGATACACTTTTATTTAAATATAATTAACAGTGTCTCTGTGGAGACTAAGGTGCACCTGATACAGGTCATGGTATTTGCAATCGCTTGTTATGCATCAGAGAGTTGGACAATGACTAGGGAGGACAGAAAGAGAGTGGATGCTTTTGAGCTGTGGTGCTGGAGAAGGGTACTGAATGTACCATGGACTGCCAGGAAAACAAACAGATTCATCTTGGAGAGGATTAAACCAAGCTACTCCTTGGAGGCAAAGATTCTGGGGCTTCGTCTGACATACTTTGGACATGTTGCCAGGAGGGACGGGTCCTTGGAGAGGGACATCATGCTTGGGAGGGTGGAGGGACAGCGCAGGAGGGGAAGACCCTCTATGAGATGGATTGATTCAGTGACTGGCGTAATTGGAATGGGTGTGTCAGAGGCAGTGCGGTTGGCGCAGGATAGAGCAGGGTTTAGAGCTGTTGTGCATAGGGTCGCTATGAGTCGGAAATGACTCAACGGCACATAACAACAACAACATATAGCTTGTGTGTTTAAATTTTATGATTACCTTTTGGACAGTCTCCTCCTGGGCATTTAACAGCTTCTGAAAACCCACCAGAGGATCAGCTATGGTTCAACTTGATGGTACACAACAACATTTAAGGAATTGCTTATTCTAAATATATTGTTGTTATTAGGTGCCAGTAAGTCAATTATGAATCCTAACAACCCTATAAACCGCAAATATGAACCTAGTCCTCCCAATGCTACCCTAATCAACTCTGACACTCTGAAGCCCATTGTTGCAGTCATTGTGTCTAATGATCTCTTTCCAAGTATGATATTCCATTCCAAGGAATAGCTCTTTCTAGTAATATGCCCAGAGGAAGAGAGGCTTAACTTCTCCATCTTTGCTTCAAGGAACATTCTGGCTACATCTTTATTCTAATATATGTCTGTTTGGTTTATTTTGTCAGTCAGTAGAATATTCAATTCTCTTCTCCAATTCCCCAGTTCAAAGACATCAATTCTTCTATCATCTTTATTTATTACCCAGCATATGCATGCATACATGTACGCTCTAATTCCTAGTACCTATCAGATATTGTTTTAGAGGGGGAAAAGCTTTGCATATTTTATCAGTAAAATTACATCATTGTGGAGTTATTAGCTTTAATTAAGTAATTTCTAATTTACAGAAACTCCACATGTGTATATAGTGTCTGTGGCAATATGTCCAAATAAGATGGCACAGGAAAGATAGGGTTCAGATCTTCTGTTCATAGAGTCACTATGGGTCACACTTGACTAGACAGCATTTAAGAAGAACAATAGACTGTGCATCTTAGAAGTTTACCATATTATTTGTAAGCTATTACATATTATTTGTAAGGCTATTCAGAGCACAGAATCTGCCCTCTTTTTTGCCTCTGAGAGGTTTGAACTGTCAAATTTGTGACTAGCAATTGAGGACTTAACAGCCTACATCAATTTCACTGATGTTGGTATGTGTCATTATATCAACGACCACACATAATCACACTGTGTACAAAAAATTGGGACTTTTCTCTGTCTTCTGCCATCCTCATGATTGCTGTCATGTTCAAGCCCATTTGTATCATTTTTGTTTAGTGAAATATCACAAACTATATTTTGCAGTAAGCAAATAAAAGGTTAGAAAAGGTTTATTAAAAAGTGTGCCGAACTTACTGTTTCTTACTCATCTTATACCATGATAACATGTCAAGGAAGCTCATTCGTTTTGAGTGTTGTGAAAAAATAACAGATGAAAGTATGCTTACTTTCAGGCTAACTTCACTAGGAAAGCTCTAGTTTAGTTCTACCTAAGTAGAACTACATCTACTCCTTCATACCATTTTTATGGGATTTGTGACTGACAATTTATACTTCTAGAATTTGTAAACTGAGGATCATTTTGAATCATCTCTGGGTTGTTCCTTCTTTTAATTTAAAATCAGTCAAAAAATCTTGCTGACTCTATGTCACATCTGTCTTGAAACCTCTCCGAACTGTTTCTACTTACTTTAGGTTAGTTCAAATGCTCATTATCTCTTAGGCCTGGAGCTCAAATTCTGAACTCTGGTGTGACCATTCTCCACAGTCCTGCCAGTGTGATTGCTCTGAAATGGAAATGTAACCATGCCTCTGCAATTTACATCTGTCGTTGACTTCCCATAGACCACATTGAAGTGAAAATTTATTGGCAATATAATCGAGGTTGTTGTGCTTTTGTCTCTGCTTCTCAGACTCTTTCCTTTGCAAAGCTCTCTACAAAGACTCTGTCCCAAACATAGTGCACTACTGTTCAAATGTTCCACAGTTTTTCATGAACCTACTGTTAAATGTATTCCTTCTCTGCTCAATTCCAAAAAGAGCAACTCATTCCTTTTTCACACTTGTATTTTTCATAATGTTCATAATTAATTTTTTATATACTGTCATTAAATACCAGCTCAAAATCATTCGTTTATTCTCCAGTGAGTAATGTAGTGAAGTGATCATCATTTTCCTCTTTCATTCTTTCTCATTTAAGAATAGCTAAAGTATAGTATCATTCGACAGCTGCATGAAGTATCCTTCACTGATTTCCCCATAAAAAAAGCAAGCAAACCAAAAGTTAACTATTTACCTTGAGTTATATCCTTATTTTTTTATGTTTAGCAGGATTTTGAACATATCTCTAAAAAGGTGTCATAATATGTTGTATTTGGAAAGCACTGTAAAATGTCCATGAGATCCAATAAATCATATAATTTATTTTTAATTTTACTATTCATCTTCATCACAATGGAGTCGAAATCACCTCATAGCTTTTAAGATTATAATTTGAAAGGAAGGAGAATGTCTTTATTTCTCCTATGGGCATATTGGTAGATAGCATTGAACAGCCAGAGAGGTACAACTTTTGGGTTAGTAGCACAATTCCTTGCTGACTTAGCCATGAGAATTACCATCTACATATGCTCTTCTACATAGCTTGCTATATACCACAGAGCTGGAACCGACTCATAGTTGACTTTCCAGTGACAGTTTTTTTTCAGAGACAGTTAATTGCACCGAACGAGATTGCCCATCTTTCTCCAGATGAGCTGCTGGTCGTCTCAAACCACATGGCTTTGGGATTGTAGTGCAGATTTTTGCTCCTGGGCCACCAGAAGTTTAGTACTAATGTTCAAGTAGCTATGAAGGAGTAGTGAGAGGTTAAGTGCTCAGATGCTAACATAAGGATCATTGGTTTGAATCTTGCAGCTCAAATTGGAGAATTTTTTAATTGGAGAAAGATGTGGTATTCTGCTTCCGTACAGACATGAAGATTTATATGTTTGGCAAATTCACAAATTAATATTTGGTCTGAGAATGAAAGATGCTGTCGTTAAATGTAATCAAGTTGAGAATGACTCATAATGACTCTATGAACAACAGAAAAAAAGCCATGCCCTATTTTGTACCATCCTTATAGTCTCTGACACTTGATTCTATTACACCTGCCACTATGTTAGTCGATCTTGTTGTGAGTCTTCCTCTCCTTTGCTTATCCTCCACCATTCTGAGCATGCTGTCCTTTCCAAGGAATAGCCTCTCCGAACAACATAACAAAAGTATGTGATATAAAGTTTCACTGTCTTTTCTTCTAAGTAACAAGCCAGTGAGGTATCACTTACCTGAATCAAGACCAATACACTTTGTATTAGCAGCCAGGAGACTAGCAGACATACTGAACTGGGAAGTCTGTAGTGAAAGACCTCTATGAATTATTGAGAAACAATGATGCAATGATGACAATTTGAGGATTTAGATATGTCTGATTCAGGCCACAGTCTTTTTCAATCACTCAATATGCATTTGAAAAGTAGATAATTATTAAGAATGATAGACTAAAGATTGATGTCTTTGAATTGTGTTGTTAGAGAACAGTACTGAATAGACTATGAATTGTCAAGGGAACAGATATGACTTGCAGAATCTGAAGCTAGAGTGCTCCTTTAAGATAAAGATGATGAAGTTTTGTCTCATGTACTTTGGGTTTATTGCTAGGAGAGGTTATTCCTTGGAGAGAGACATTATGCTTGGGAAGGTGGAGGGATGGTGAAGAACATGAAGACCCTCAAGCAGGTAGATTGAAAAAGTGACTGAAGCAATAGATTTAAGGGTGTCAAAGATTGTGAGGATAGGTTAGAACAAAGTTCAGATCTGTTGTTCACAGGGTTGCTATTACTTGTCCTTGACTAAATGACACCTACTGTTGACAAAAACTATAGGGAACACTGGGGCTGCACTTTTCCTAAGATAGATAAGTTTGTTAATTTGGCAAACATTGAGATATTTAGTACTCATCTCTAACATCACAATTCAAAGGGTTTGATCCTTCTTCTGTTATCCTTTGTCATTGTCCAGCCCTCAGATGCATTACAGAAGATTGTAAAGTGCATGACTTGAATCAAGCACACTTTTGTCTTTAAGCTGATATTGTTTTTCGATACTTTGCAAAGGTGTCTGACAGCAGAGTTTCACAATGAAATATGTCACAATGAAATATTTTGACTGCGGGTACCTATGATATTGCTTGTGGATCCTAGCAAGATGAAATCATTGACAACTTTACTCTTTTCTCCATGTTATCATGATGCTGCCTATTGGCACAGTGGTGAGTATTCTATGTTTTTTTTCTTGATGTTGAGATGTGATGCATATTGAAAGTTGTGGTCTTTGATTTTCTATAATAAGTTTCAAGTCCTCCTTGCTATCAGCAAGGAAGATTTTGGCATCTGCAAAACAAAGGTTGCTGATAAGTCTTCCTCCACTCCTGACATTACAGTCTAGCTTTTGGAACAATTTCATCAACCTACAGATTGAAAAGATATGGAGACAAGATAAAGCAGTGGTACAGGTTTTTCCTTGATGATAGATCATAAAGTGTTCTCTTCTTTTTCCCTTGCTCTTTTCTGTTTTTATTGGTTTGTTTACAAAATTTGTATATATTGTGTTTCACGCTATTCTTCATTCACATTGTGTTTCATACATTCACATCCATTGTTTTATAAAATTAATCACTGTTGGACCTTGCCCATCATTACTCTGTCTTTTCACCCAGATCCTTCCCATATCCTTTCCCCCCTTTGCTCCACCCACCAAATTGGGCAAGTCTGTGTTTTTGCTCCTAATCATTCTCAGCCCTCCACTCCCACCCTTTCCTCCCTTGAGTTCTCATACATGCTTTACTAGTTATCCTTTTATTTTTACAGTAATGGTCTTGTGAAGTATTTCTCCTTATGAAATTGAGTTAGTACACTCAGAAAAATGCTCTCCAAGTCTCTCTCAAGATTTGTAGTATTTTTCGAAATTGTTGCTCCTGAGTGCTGTATGGTACCGCATTTTTTTAATGTATCACAATTTATCAATACATTCAGGCATCGGGACTTTATGGGGAGGAATGTGGCATCAGGATTGGAGGAAGACTCATCAACAACCTTTGTTATGTAGATGACAAAACATATATTCTTGATGTTGAACTGAAATTCATATTCAAGACTGGAGTCCTTGACCTTCTGCAGCAAGCCATTCAGTTTCTCCTCAGTATCAAGGTTGTGTCATTTGCATGATGCAGGTTGTTGATGAAGTCAATATTCTTCCCATAGTATCCTTAAGGATTGCACCTTGAAGTTTGAATTTATGTTATTGTTGTATACCATCAAGTCGGAATCTACCCATATTTGACCGACCATTCAGTGGGTTTTTGGAGGTAGTTTAATCACACAGAGAATATTGTCCATCTTTCTCTCATGGATTTGAACCTCATGTCTTTGAGATAGCAGTGCAACTCCTTAACACTAGCCCATCAGATTTATTTCTCTCTCATATACATACACACATCTATATATGTATAAAATATTATATTTAACATCTCTAAAGGTATAAAATAGAAATTGTGAAATTGTTTTAATATATCCATGGTACAGAACTATTCTGATTTAATGACTTCACTTTTATGGCAGATGTTTAAATATTAAGTTTAACTGAATATATCTATTTAAATTAGCCCAATAGTGATTTTTTTATTTACAATTTACATAATAATAAGTCTGCTGTTAGCGACCTCGCCAAAGTACTGAAGAGCAACGGTGTCTCTCTAGAGACTAAGGTGGGTCTGATACAGGCCATGGTCTTTTCTATCACTTGTTACGCATCAGAGAGTTGGACAATGATTAAGGAAGATAGAAGAATTGAGCCTTTGAGCTGTGGTGCTGGAGAAGAGTATTGATAGTACCATGGACTGCTAGGAAAACAAACAGATTCATCCTGGAGAGGATTAAACTGGGCGGCTCCTTGGAGGCAAGGATTCTGAGGCTTCATCTATCATACTTTGGACAT
>NW_006399923.1:397478-411251 GCF_000299155.1 Elephantulus edwardii | reverse complement strand
CTCCACTGTCAACACTCTTGGCACCAATAGCAAGTAAATAAAAAAACGTATTACGATGGGAAAGTCTGCTGTTAGGGACCTCTCTAGGGTATTGAAGAGCAATGGTGTCACTCTGGAGACTAAGGTGCATCTGATACAGGCCATGGTCTTTGCAATCACTTGTTATGCATCAGAGAGTTGGACAATTGCTAAGGAGGATAGAAGGAGAATTGATGCCTTTGAGCTGTGGTGCTGGAGAAGAGTATTGTATGTACCATGGCTGCCAAGAAAACAAACAGATTCATTGTGGAGAGGTTTACACCAGGCTGCTCCTTGGAGGCAACGATTCTGAGGCTTTTTCTGACATACTTTGGACATGTTGTAAGGAGGGAGAGGTCCTTGGAGAAGGACATCATGCTTGGGAGGGTAGAGAGACAGCACAGGAGGGGAAGGCCCTCTATGAGGTGGATTGATTCAGTGACTGGGATAATCGGGATTGGTGTGTCAGAGGCAGTGCAATTGGCACAGGACAGAGCACGGTTTAGGGCTCTTGTACATAGGGTTGCTATGAGTTGCAAGCGACTTGACGGCACATAACAATAACAACAATACAAGAAAATCAGAATGTTCAGCTAATTTGATATTTAAACTTCACTTAGTTCATCTAATATAAAAATGTTCATAATTTATCAGAAATAAGATAACTTTAAACAGCATAAAATATTAAAATACTGATATTTTGTTATTGTTGTTATGTGATTTCAAGTCAACTATGACACATAGCTACTCTACCAACATTCAATCTGAACTCTTTCTTATCCTATACTATCTTCATGATATCTATGATTCTTAAACCCATTGCTATAGTCAGTTTATCAATCACATCTTGTAGAAGACCTTTCTTTCTTTAGCTGACTCTCCACCTTTCTGAGTAGAATGTCTTTTATAAGAACTAACCACACTTGTAAACTTCCCCAAAATATGTGAGACAATAATTCACATCTTTGTCTGTAAGGGGCAAAAAGTAGATAAACAGTCCATAGCAGAGACCTGTAGAGCCTTACTAATAAATAGCAAGAAGTTAATTTATTCATTACTGACTCACAGACTCAAAGTTGTGTTACTGAGAATGGGATTTATTAGTGAAGTGGGATGATGGGGGAGACAAAGAATATAGATCACCCAAGGCAAATCCAATTGTTAGTCAGCAGTCCCAAAGCGCAAGTCTTCCTTAAGTTTAGGCTCTGGTTTCAGTTCTGCAGTCAAATCCAAATCATCCAGCAAGATTTTTCCCATCTCAGTTTATGTCAGCTTCTCCTTTAAACATCGGGTAAGAAGAGCCAAGCCTTTAACTGTATCCAGCACAAATGCAAGAAGTGTCAGGTCACAGTTTCTCCACAGCAATGCCACAGTCTCTCCACCACTAGGGTCTTTCTGCCATAATCTTTGCTCACTTCAAGCCTTTTTGCCCTTTGTGGGAAGCACGCCTTCTCTTATTCTATCCCACACTTGTTGATGATTTGTAAGATGTGCTGATTTGCAAGACCATGTGTCTGCAGTTAAGGTAGCTTGAAGTTGTTGTTGTGTTCCAACAAATCAGAACCAAACCATACCTGACAACTGGTGCATTTTCAGAGGCAGTTAATCACACAGGAGGAAACTGCCCATCTTCCTCAGAGCAGCTAGTAGACTTGAACCATGTGCCTTCAGGATTGCAGTGCAGCTTCTTGTCACTAAGCCATTAGTACTCCCAGTTAGCTGGATATCAGGGGCTAAATGGTAAGAAAAGTAAACTTTCAGGCTAAAATCACAAACAAAAACAATTTTATAAATAAAACTACAAACCACTATTGTGATAAACAATAAGGTACCTAAGTAAATGGAAAAAAAATGTTTATGGATTGGAAGATTCAATGTAATGAAAATGGAAGTCCTAACAAAAGCTTTATATATGTTTAGCAAATACTAAAACATAAACCAATGTAATTTTTCAGAAATAGAAAAGACAATTGACAAGCTTATTTTAAAAGGAAAAAGGTCCTTAATAAGTAAACCACTTCAGAAAGACAAAAAGGAAGTAGAAGGCATAGCACTCCCTGATCTCAAAACCTACAACACAGCTGTAATAACAACAACAACAAAAATAAATAGATAACTGGTGGTATTGGTACAATGATTGAAAAATGGACCAATAAGATAGAATCTAGAATCCAGAAATTAACCCATCTACTTACGCACAAGTAAACAAAACCTACTACGTGGGGAAACTACAACTTCTTCAACAAATGGTCCTGGAAAAACTGGACTGCTATCTGCAGAAAGCTGCAGCAGGATCTACATATCACACTATACATAAAAATAAACTCTGTGGATAATAGAACCAGGAGTAAAGCTCAAAACCATAAAGATCATGAGAAACAAAAAGGGTCAAAACTTAGAAGGCCTACCTTAAGGGATAAATAGGCTGCCCAATACAGCCAGAATTGCACAACCAGGAGAGGGTCACATTGATGAAGGGAATTTTCTAAAGATTTAGTCTCTGTGTGCATTAAAATCTTTCCAAAATGGAGAAAAGAAATGCCTAGTGACTGATGAAAACAATTGCCTATGATATCTCAGACAAGGATCTCATAATAAAAGCTTACATAATATTGCAAGGCTTCCCATGAGAAAAGGATTGATAACCAACCCTTTTACAAAATGGGCAAGAGACACTGAAAGACTTTTCACAGAGGAAGACAGACGGATGCCCATCAGACACATCAGGAGACCCTCAATATTACTGGAAATAAAAGAGATGAAAATCCAAACCACAATGAAATACCATTATATTCCAGTAGCAATGGCAAAGTTTAACAGGACACCAAGCAATATGTAAATGAAGAGGATGTGGAGAGATTGGAACTCTCATACATTTTTGATGAGATTGTAAAATGGTTCAACTACTCTGGAAGACAGTTTGACATTTTCTCAAAAAGCTGATAATAAAAATTCCACATGACCCAGCTATTCCACTGCTAGGAATATACCCCATGTGAAATAGAACTGAAACATAAAGTAGATATTCGTATTTCGATGTTTACAGCAGAGTTATTCAATAAAAAGAAAATAGACACAGCCCACGTAACCATCACCGAATGAATTGATTGAGAACTTGTGGTACATTCCCAAAGTACAATACTGTGCAACATTCAGTAGCAATATTGAAAAATACTGCACAATTTAGGAGAGAATAAATAGAATTATGTTGAGCAAACTAACTCAATCTCATAAGGATAAATATTGCATAAAACCATGATTGTAAAAATATAAGCACAAATAGTAAGATGTGTATAAAAGTTCAAATTGGGAAAAAAAAGATGGTGCAAAGAGGTTGAATTTGGAGAAAAGGGGGAAAACACATAGTTGTAGAGTTTTGTAGGTAGAGATAGAGAGTGAACAAGTTAGGAAAGAGCCAGTGGTGACCTGAAAAGAAGGATAACACTGGGTGTAGACCCATGGTGACTAATTTTATAAAACACAGTATATGTGAATGTTCATACAAAACAATGTGAATGGGAGAGTTTGTGGAATGAAATGTATATGAATGAAACACATTGTATATTAATTTAGTTTGTCAACTAATATAAATAAAATTTATAAAAAACTAATTTATCTTTGTTTCTCTTTTATTTTTCTACACAGGAAGAGATCAATTGTTTCAACTTAAATGGCTGTTTTAAGTGGACTTAGCTACAACATATGGGACCTTGTTCTATCCAGTGCTATAATCACTCTTTCTGCCATACTGTATCTCATTATTGTTGTCAATGTGTTAATCTGTATATTAGAGGGTCTTCCTTTCCTTCAGTTTGCCACATACTTTTCTAGCATAATGTCATTTTACCCAGAACAAGACCTGACAACCCGCACAAAATCACAATTCAAAGGCATTGACTCTTTAGTTTTCCCTATATGTTATACAATTTTCAGATGCAGATGAAACAATTGACAATACCATGGCTAGAATAATGTGGATGTAAGTCTTTACATACCCAGTAATACATGAAGTCACTGAACCAAACTGAATTGGCTGACACATAAACTTTTCAGAAAGTAGTATATAATCAAGAACCAATAATAATAATGGAGGAAATTCAAGCTTCTCTTAAGGAATTTGGGAAAAAAAATCCCCAGGAACCGATGGAATACCAATTGATATTTTTCAACAAACAACTGTAGTCCAGATGTGCTTAGCCGGTTGTGCCCAGAAATCTTGAGGAAAGCTAACAGGTCAACTGATTGGAAGAGATTCATATTTATTCCTACACCCTTATAATGTGATCAAAAAGATTGTGTAAATTATCAAACAATATCAATAATGTTACAAGAAAGCACAGTGTTGTTGAAGATTAAAAAAAAAAAAAAAGACTGGAATATTGACAGGAAATTTCCAGAAATAATGATATTGCTGATGTCACATGATCTTAAATGAAAGTGGAGATTCCAAGAAGGATTCCTGTTTGTCTTTTATGGACCACTGAAAAGTATTTGATTGTGGGACTCACAATAAATTATATCTAGCATTGACAAGAATAGGAATTCCAGAACACCTAACTTAGCTCCTGGAAACCTACAGCTAGATGAAGAAGCTGTTGTATAAACAGAGAAAGTGAGTATTACATGGTTCAAAAGCAAGAAAAGATTTAATCATACATATATACTTTCTTCAGATCTTTTCTAACAACTTTTTCAGTAAGAAATTGATCAAATATGCAACCAAGATGTATTAAAAATTACGGGTGACTGGAAGAAAAAAGTTGGGAACCAGGAAGAAGGATCATTAGTTATAAAACATGGACTTGGTAACAGAAATGAGGCTGGGGATAGAATGATAGAATTCTGTACAATCAATTATTTATTTATTATAAATGTATTTTATAAGGAACATAAGCACAGCCTATACATGTGGATTTTATCTGATGGCATGCACAGGAATCAGATTGATTACATCTGTGGAAGGAATTGTTGGAGACATTCAATATCAGCTGTGAAAACTAGGCCAAGTGCTGATTGCAGAGCAAACCATGAATCACTCATGTGCAAGTTCAAATTAAAGCAAAAGAATACCAAATCAAATACACAGGAATCAAAATTTATCTTGAGTCTATCTCACCTGAATTTAAAAACCAACTCGGGGAGGCTTCCTGATTTGCCATTCAGGTACTTTGAGGGAAGCATTACTGATAAGTTACACTAAGTGGGACCCCTTAAGTTCAAGCAGAAAGAAGGGAGCAGGACAGTCAAGTGAGGCAGAAATGCCAGTTCTGGAAGAGAACAACAACTTCCTGGTTTGCCATTGAGGTACTTTGCGGCAAACACTGCAATAAGGGAGCACAAATATTTAACTCCTTCACAGAGACAGAGGTCACTATATAGTTACAACAACCAAACATCTACTAAGAATCTACTAAGAACTCACAGAATGTCAAAAAAGTAGCAGTCTGCCCCAGTAATTATGAAAAAAAAAAACAAGCAAACAAACAAAAACAACCCAAAAAACAAACACACACAATTAAATCTTCTGCTAAAAAAGCCACATCAATGAATACCCTAGATAAAGAGTACCAGATGAAATGTGTTTCTGTGAAGCTATTTGAACAGCTATAGAAGAAGAATCTTTTAGATTTTCTTCCATAGCTATTCAAGTTTCTCTCCATCAATATATATCTTCTGGATTTTTGTCTCTGGGGTGTTTGTCTTCTAAATTCTTTCTTCCATCATTTAAATCTTCTTCTGTAGCTGTTCACATAATTCCACATCATCATATTTCCTCCGGTTCTATCTGGAGTATTTGTCAGGCCTGCTTTTTTAAGAGAAGGGTTATTTTATTGTTTCATGATAACTGAGGCTGACTGCTACTTTCTTGACAGTATGTATTTATTAGGTTGTTGTAACAATATAGGGACTCATAGTAGGGCAATGTTTTGTGAAGGACCTATATATTTGTGCTCCCAACAGCAGCGATTCTCCTAAAGCACCTGAATAGGAAACCAGGACACTTGTTATTCCCTTCCATAACTGCCATCTTCACCTCACTCTACCTGCTAGATCTGTTCTGCTCCCTTCAGCTTGAACTTATGGGGTCCTACTAGGTGTAGCTAAACAGCAGTGATTCTCCACAAGTTCTAAGGGTGCTGCCATTCCATGCCATTCTTCCTGCCATTCCATGCCTTTTCCTGCCACTAAGAAAAGTTTTGGATGAACACAAAGATTTAATCTTTAGAAAGTCTCATTCATCAATTTTATCCTTTTCACATTGTGCATATTTGTCAGTGTGTTTATATCATAGAGCAGGCCTTCAAAGCTTGATTCCACTTTGTCTCAGAAGAACTTTATGATTTTGGGCTTTACTCCCAGGTCTCTACGGGTTTATTTTCTTATACGGTGTGGGATGTGGATCTTGCTTTGACTTTCTGCAGGTAGTACTCCACTTTTACCAGCACCAGTTGTTGAAGAGGTTGTCATTTCCCTATTTGATAAGTTTTATTTCCTTATCAATTATCAGTTGACCAAAGATAGTGGATCTATTTCTGGATTCTCATCTGTTCCATTGACTTATATGGCTGTTTTATACCAGTTCCATGCTGGTTTTTTGTTTGTTTGGTTTTTGGTGTTTTCTGTTTGTTTGTTGGTTGGTTGTTTTGTTTTGGTTTTTTTTTTTTTTCCCCCTACTACTGTGTAGTAGGTTTTGAGGTCAGGAAGTTCTATGCCTCCCACTTCATACTTGTTTTCCAGAAGTGCATTGATTATTTGGGAACTCTTTCTTTTCCAAATAAACATAACAATTTCCATTTCATCTCCTTGAAAAATAAATTTGGTGTCTGGCTTGAGCTTGTGATAAATATGCATATTTCTTTGGGTAGAATTGCTATTTTCAGAATATTGAGTCTTCATATTCTTGATGAACAAGTCATTTTTTAAATTATTTTGTTTCTTTTATTTTGGTTCACATAAATGTTCTGTATGGGTTTTGTGTGGATTTTATTTTATTTTTTTAAATATGTTTTCCTATTGCTATGAAATTGCTCCCTTAGGATTGCCTTAGCTACATCCCATAGGTTTTGGTTCACTATGTTTTCACTATCATTTGTTTCAAGGAACTTTTTTTATTTCATTCTTTACTTCATGTATAATTCTGTTGTGTTCTAGCAGGGCTTAATTTAGCTTCCATGTTGGTATATGTATAAGCTTTATCCTCTGGTGTTTACTTTCTAGTTTTTATGGAATTATGGTGTGAAAAGATACTTTGAATTATTTCAATATTTTAGAATGTGTTGAGGCTTGCTTCATGTCATAAAATGTGACCAATTCTGCAGAATTTATCATGTACATTGAGAAGAAAGTGAATTTAATTTTAGTTGGGTGGAGTGCTCAGAATACATTCAGGTTGAGGTGGCTGACTGTGTAGCTTAGATCTTCTCCATCTTTGCTAAGCTTATTTTGAGTTGACATATACTTTTGAATTACAATGTAATGTGCAGGAAGTTTGAGATGGAAAATCAGAAGAGCTGTACTCGCTCAGTATTTCTTAAACTGAAAAACTAAAAAAGAAATTCAAGCTGTGAGTTGCAATTAATGATACTATAGGCACAATATTTAATGATTCAAGGAGCATTAAAAAAGATGGATGGAGTATACAAAGTCATTGTACCAAGTAGAAGTGGCTAAAACAGAAGAATTTCCAGAAACAACATATGATAAAGAGGCAATGGTGATAAAGGAGGAAGTTCAGGCAACTCTGAAGGATTTGTCAAAAAAAGCACCAGAAATTTAAGGAATATTAATTCACATATTTCAATAAACATACGGTGTCTTGGATGTGCTCACCACATTGTACCAAGACGTCTGGAGGACAACAGCTTTGGCCAACTGACTAGAAGAGATCCATATTATTTCCATTCCAAAAAAAAAAGATCTGATAGAATGTGGAAATTATCCAACAATATCACTAATATCACACATTAGTAACATCCTGCCAAAGATTATCGAGAAATGACTGGAACAGTACATTGACAGAGAACTACCAGAAATACAAGCTGGGTTTAGAAGAGGTTGTGACACTAGAGACATTATTGACAGTATAATATGGATCTTGGCAGAGAGCAAAGCGTACCAGAGGAATGTGTATATGTGTTTTATTGATTATGCAAAGGCATTTGATTGTGTGGATCATAACAAATTGTGGATAATCTTGAGGAAAATGGGAATCCCAGAACACTTAATTTTAATTATGTAAAACCTATACTTAGACAGCAGTAGTCAGTATAGAGCAGGGAAACACTGAATGGTTTAAATTCAGGAAGGGAGTGCATCAAGGATGCATCCTGTCTCTGTACCTTTTCAATCTATATGAAGAACAGATTATTCAGGAAGCAGGGCTTTATGGGGATGAATGTGGCAGCAGGATTGGAGGAAGACTCATAACAACCTACATTATGCAGATGACACCACCTTGCTTGCTGAAAGTGAAGAAGGCCTGAAGTGCTTGCTTCAGAAGGTCAAGGACTGGAGTCATCAATATTGATTGAACTCAATATTAAGTAGACACATATTCTCACCCCAGGGACAATTGGCAGTTCCTTGATAGAATATGAGATTGAGATTGTTAACAATTTCCGCTTACTAAGCTACACAAGTAACACTCTTAACACCAGCAGTCAGGAAATAAAAAGATCCATTGCATTTGGAAAATCTGCTGTCAGCAACGATACTGGTTTAGACTAAATCGTGTCTAATCCAGACTATGGTCTTCACATTTATGTGCTATGTGTAAGAGAGTTGGGAAATGACTAAGGACGGCAGAAGAAGAATTGCTCCTTCAAATTGTGGTACTGGAGAAGAATCTTGAACATATCATGGACTGCTAAGAAAATAAGTAGGTCTGTCTTGGAGAGGGTGGCACCAATTTTCTCCTTGGAGGATAGAGTTTGAAGCTCCTTCTTACATATTTTGGGCATGTGGCCAAGAGAGATGGTTTCTAGGAGAGGGTTATCATGCTTGGAAGGGTGGAGAGACAGCCCAGGAAAGGAAGATGCTGGATGAGATGGATTGATACAGTAATTGGGCCAAATGGGGTTGGTGTGTTGTAATTACACCGATGGGCTCAGCAGAGGTAGGGGGTCCGAGCTGTTGTTCTTAGGGCTCCTGTGGGTCGCAGGTGACTTGGTGGCATATAACAACAACAATACTTTGGTCAAAGAGGTTTGTTAAAGTCTCCTACCAGTATTGTGGGTCAATTTTTCCAATTCTGTTAACAGGGTTTTGGTTGGTTTCCCCTCCCCCCCCCCACTTATTTAGTGTGTCTATCATTTGGTACACGAATGTTAACCAATGTTATATCTTCTTAATCCACTGTGCCTTTAATCATTAAATAGTGCCCTTCCTTATCTATCATGGTGGTTTTAATTCTGAAGTTCATTTTACCAGAGATTAGTATTGCCATAACAATGTTTTTTAGTGTAATTTGCTTTGTATATGATGTGTCTCTTGTAAACAATACATTGAGGGGCTTTGTTTTTTAAACCATTTTGCTACTCTTTTTCTCTTGATTGGTGCATTTATTCCGTTCATATTAAGTGTGATTATTGATAGATCATGTTTTATCATTTCTATTTTGCTATGTTTCTTTTTTTGTTATTTCTTGTTACTATTGGCCATTCACTTTCTTTTGTTTTTTTCTGTATGAAAGACTTTCCTTAAAAGTTCTTAAAAAAGGTCTTATAAATTTGGTCTTGTTTTCACAAACTCCTTGTTTCTTCTTTTCTGCAAAGGATGTGAGTTCTCTATCATATTTGATGGAGAGTTTTGCTGGGTACAGGATCATGGGTTAGCAACTGTTTTCTTTCAATTTTCTGTATAAGCCATCCCATTTTCTTCTTGCTCTCACGGGTTTCCCTTTTCTCCTGTTTTCTCTCCTCAAGCTGCATGTATTCCTTTGTGTCTAGGGTGGCAAGAGATCAATACTATCTTCCTAACAGTTTGTATGTAAGAGGGTCTTTAGCCAGGGAGTGACTCACAGCATGGATGGATGATGCCTGGGACACACCAGTGACACTCATACTGGACAACAATTGTCTCTTGATCATATTCTTCTGTGTTAGCCAGTTCTTGGTACAGTAATTCTGTTCCTTTAATGTTCTTTTGTGGGTTTTTTGGTTTTGTTGTTGTTTGTTTTAATGCTTCTTGTATCATTCAATATTCTTCCCATAACATCCCTAAGTATTGCAACCGGAGATTTATTCTTCAGTTCTTTCACCATAATGAATGCAATTGAATTTGTTGTTCAGTTTCTTCAGCTTAACAAATGGCAATTACGTTTGCCCCTTTTGATTTTTCAATTGCAGTTTTTGTCCATGTCATTATAACACTTTGCTTCATCTTCTAGAGATGCCCTTGGAAATCACTGTTCAGCCCTTTTCTGCCAGATTTCATCTTCTTGCTTTGGCTTTAAGGTACTCTAGTGCAATATTTAGAGTCTCTTCTGACATTTTCCTTGGTCTCCTCTTCCTACTCTGTTTTTGTTATTATGACTTTGGCTTTCTTCACAAATGATATTCTTTTTTTAAAAAAAATATTTTATTATTTTTGTGTGCGTGTACCGTCAAATCAGATCTGACTGGTACAGGAGGAGACTGTCCCTCCTTTCCCAGCATAGCATCTGGTGGATTTGAACCGTGAGCCTCTGGGATTGTAGTTACAGCTCCTTGCCACTAGGCCACCAGAGCTCCCCTACAAATGATATTCTTGATATTCTCCCACAGCTCACATGATCTACACTAAACAGGTGTCAATCTTGTTGTTGAGATTTTTTTTTTTAAATTTTTGTTGGATAGTCTTAATGTAATGCTTTAGTTCTTGTAGTTTTGTTTTGTTTTTTTTTACCTTCACTTTGAACCTGCATATGAATTGTTAATGGCCTGTTCCATAGTCATGACCTGGTCTAGTTTTCATAGCTTTTATTGATGTTCTCTATGAATTCTTTGCACAGATGTCATCAATTAGATCCCTTTGCAGACTATTAGGTAAAGCTTATATGTATAATTACTATTTGTATTTCTTATAAAAAGTATCTGCAATAAGTAAGTCATTGATTATGCAAAATTCTATCATTCTATCTCTAGCCTTGTTTCTGTGACCAAGTCCATGTTTTCAGATCTTTCTTCCTTTCCCTCAACTTTTGCATTGCATTCACCCATTATTAAGAATGCATCTAAGTTGTATGTTCAATCACTTTCTGACTTAAAAAGCTGGAAGAAATCCTCTATTTCTTCCTTTTTAGCTCTGGTTGTTGGTGCATTAATTTGAATATTAGTGGTATAAACTGGTCTTCCTTGTATGTGTACGGATATTACCCTTTCACTAATAATACTGTATTTCAAGACGGATCTAGAAATTGTCTTTTTAACTATGGATGCAAGCCTGTTTCTCTTCATCTTTTCATCTCTGATGCAGATCACATAATTGTCTGGTACCAAATATCCCATGCCAACTTAACTCTCCTAGTATATCAATATTTATACGTTCCATTTCTTCATTAAAAATGTCCAATTAGCTTACATTCATAGTTCTCATATTTCACATTCTAATTACTACTGTGTGCTTATACAACTGTTTGTCCTTCCTTGTATTTCCCAATATGAAGGCTCAGTCTCTCACGTTGTGTCTGCTAGTCTAATACAACTGTGATCTCTTGTGCATATAGTATTCAAAAGCCTGATATTTCCAATGTAGATGGCCAATCATTCTTCCTACTCTACTCTAATGTGAATGCTGAGATTTGCAACAATATTTGACAGAGAAGCATTTTACCTGATAGAGCACATGAAAGCCACTTCCCCATTATAAAATTAACCAATAGATTTGGTGTTGGTCTCACTTCTTTGATGCATGTGTCTTTGTTCCATCTCCCTTCCTCAATCTGCTAGCATCCTCTTCCACTCCAAGCCTAGCTTGACCAACACCTTCCTCTTCCCTATTCCCAGCCAACCTTTGATATGATGACTTGGGCTTATAGTCACTTCTGTGATTCCTTACATTGTTGCAATTCTCTCACACTGCTGCTTGTCTATCCAGAGTTTAGGATTCTTCAAGTCTGAATTCTAAGTACCAGCTATAAGCAACATTTTCTCTCTTCGGCAGTTCTCGAGAAAAGTCCTTTGTGTTTCTGTTCCTGGACTGTCTTCCCTTGATTTCATGTCTGCTCTTCTCTTTGATTAGAAGCAGGAGTGGCATCCACTTCCTAAACAACATGCCTCTGGAAACTCTATGAACTTTGATAAATGACAATAAGTTTCAGGACCTTTGTTCATAGGATTGTTATGAGTTGTGCTCAACTCTACAGCATCAACAACAACAACAACAACAACAGCAACTTCTCTTTGAGGCATACAGCTTTCATAGCAGGATAATTTTCCAGGCCAGGTTAATGTCTCCTCTAGATTTGGTATGCTGGTGTTGTTCCATCCCCTCAAATTCCACCAGGCCTTGCTGACTAAAATTGATGATAGCAAGAAAACGTAAATTATGTTTCCAGTAAGACCACACTTTTATGAAAAATGTCAGGTATTTTCTTTAGTAAATGAAGAGGGATGAGAGAAGATATTGGAAATTTTAATAGTTGTATTACATGACAGTCACTTTTGAAAAGTATTCTAAGAAAAGCTTTGTACACTCAGAAAATCATCAATAGTCTAAATATATTTTGTCTACATTTAACATTTTTACTGACATTTAAGTATTAGAAGTAAAATTTAAAAAATACATAATATTCACTTAATTATAATGGTCAATCCACATCATTTTAATATAAAAACAAATCTTTACCCCAAAAAAAGTCTGCACTTGGGGGGGAAGATAGTATTATTTAAAATAATTGTTAATTGCTTTAATACATAATTTAATAGGAATCTGAATTTCCATATTTATTGCTGCATTCAATCTGATATGTTATCATTTGTCATATGTCGTGTTGCTGTTTCTGTTGCTGTTACATACTCTCCAGCCAACTATGTTGTTGTTGTTGTTATGTGCCGTCGAGTCGCTTGCGACTCATAACTACCCTATGTACAACAACCCTAAACCCTGCTGTATCCTGTGCCAATCGCACCGTCTCTGATACACCCATCCTGATTACCCTAGTCACTGAATGAATCCAACTCATAGAGGGCCTTCCCCTCCTGCGCTGTCCCTCCACACTTACAACATGTCCGAAGTATGTTAGACGAAGCTCCAGAATCCTTGCCTCCAAGGAGCAACCTGGTTTAACCCTTTCCAGGATGAATCTGTTTGTTTTCCTAGCAGTCCATGGTACCCTCAATACTCTTCTCTAGCACCACAGCTCAAAAGCATCAATTCTCCTTCTATCCTTAACCTTATGAGCACCAGGTAGTAACCTGGTCCTATCCTTTGCTATCGTTTCAATCTCCAATATACTTGAGTGCATTGTTACAGTCACTGTGTCAATTGATCTAATTGAGGATTGTCTCTTATTTTATTGACGATGTGTCTTTCTTAGCATATCTTTTCTCCAAGTACTGGCCCCTCTTGGTAACATACCTTAATTTTGCAAGGTAAAGTTTTACAATTCAGACCTCTAAGGAGCACCCACGTTGTGCTTCCCTCAAGAGACATGTTTGTTCTTTTGTCAGGAAATGCTATTTTAAACTTTCTTCACCAAGATGCAATCCCAATACAAATACCAACCCCATTCTTCAACGAGATGGAAAAGGCAATCTCCAATTTCGTATGGAATGG
>NW_006399923.1:390178-395485 GCF_000299155.1 Elephantulus edwardii | reverse complement strand
ATAGTGACCCTATGAACAGCAAATCTAAACTTCATTGTATCCTTTACCATGCAATACTGTAAAGACCATTGATGAAGTCACTGTGCAAATCAACTTTGTTGATGATCTTTCTCTCCTTCATCTTTCCACCACTTTACCAAATACGATGAACTTCTCCACGGAATAACTTCTCCTAGCAGCAGGATAGGACAGGGTTCAGATTTGTTATATTTAGAGTTATCTTGAGTCATACTCAACTTGACAGCCTTGAACAAGAAGAAGCAGCAACCATGCCCAGTGTATGTTAGAAGAAGCTTCATTATCTTTGCCACCAAGAAGCACTCTAGATGCACTCCTCCAAGACAAATTTGTTTATTCTTTTGGCAGTCTATTTAGCACTCTTCTCCAACAAGACAACTGTAAGGCATTAATTCTTCTGCTATCCTTATTCACTGCCTAGTTCTCATATGCATAACAAGTGACTGAAAAGACCCCGGCCTGGATAAGGCATTCTTTGGTCCTTAAACTTATATCATTGCTCCTCAATTATTTCTAGAGGTCCCTGACTATAGGCTTTCCTACTGTAAATTGTCTCCTGAAACTCTGACTGCTGGTATCAAATGTGTATCCATGGAAGATGAAGTTCTTAACAGTTTCAGTACTTTATCCATTAAGATTTTTCCTTATAAGCCCAGTGGAGACTATTTTTCTTTTATTGACATTGAGATGCAATTCATATAGAAGGCTGCAGTGTTTAACCTTCTGCAGCAAGTCCTTCAAGTCTCTTCTTTTTCAACAGGTAAGGTCATCTCAACTACATCAAAAGTTACTGATGAATCTTCTTCCAGTCTTGAGTCTTTCTCCATTCTTCTTCATATAGTTACACATTTTGAATAATTTGCTCAACATGCACATTAAAATTGATGTAGAAAAAAGGTCCAACCCTGACGCACACCTTTTTTTAATTTTAAACCATGAAGTATCTATTTGTTCTGTCTACACAATAATAGCCTCTTGGTCTAGGCACAGTGTTTGCTTGAGGACAATTATTGTTGTGGAATTCCCATTTTTCTTACTATTAGCCATACTATGTTATGATCCACATAATCAACTGCTTTTGTATGGTCAATAAAGCACAAACAGGCCTTGTTCTGGTATTCTTTGCTTTCACTGGTCTCCCTTATTCGTTGTCCAACTTTTAGATGCATAGGAAGCAATTGAAAATATCATAGCTTGTGTCAGGCAAACTTTACTGTTTAAATTAAAATATCCATAGATCTTTGGAGAAGACCATTACCACATTTTTTCCCACTGTAGAAGTAGTGACTGCCGCTACCATGAGTGTTGATTGTAGATCCAAGCAATACGAAGTCCCTGACAATTTCAATTATTACTTCATCTATCATGTAGGTACTGTAATGGTTAGAATCTGTGCTGCAATCCTCTAGGTATGAGCTTCTCCATGGGAAAAAGATGGGCACTCTCTTCCTGTGCAATTAACTGCCTCTGAAAATCCATTGGGTGGTCAACTACGGGTTGGCTCTGACTCAGTGGTACACCACCACCACAACATCATCATGTTATCTATTGATCAAGTGGTAAAGATTTTTATTTTCTTCACATGTAGATAAGCCATATTGAAAGCCATAATCTTTGATCTTCTGAAGTAAGTACTTTAAGACTTTTTCACTTTCTGCTAGCAAGATAGTATCATCTGCATAATGTAGATTGTTGATGAGTCTTCTTTTCACCTTCATGACACATTTTTCTTCATATGGGCCAGCATTTTTAATTATTTGCTCAACATATAGATTGGATAATTATGGAGAAGGGATACAAAACTGACTGACACAGACCTTTCCTGATTTTAAGCCATATTGGTTTCCTTTCTTCTATTAAAACAACTATTTGTTAGTCTAAGTACAGTTTTTTTTTCATGAGCATAGTTAAAATTGTTATAAGGACTACAAAGAAAGAAATAAAAAAATAGATTTCAGAAAAAGTTTCACATCTTTCTTCAATAAAGTTAATAACTGATTTTGTAACAACTGTATCAGAAAGATCTTTTGAAAAAACTCAAGACTTTTTCAGTGTGAAAATATAAACAGTGTAAAGGAGTGAACTCTTTATAAGTTATTCTGTAAATAATAGATGTACCTAAAATAAGCTCATTCTAATATAACTTCAAGAATGTCAAACCTGTCATTCAGAAATAATGTACGAAGAAGAAATTATTGAAAATTCCATAATGGTAAATAAAGAACAGACAATAATTTATTTACCAGAATTATCTACTGAAGTGAAAATAATTCAATCTTATTAAAATGAATATTGAGAAAATCTGTTTTTCTATTCACATTTTAAAAATTCACCAATTACTCTGAACTTAGTGGTTTGGGGGTTAAAAAAAGAAAGGATGATTACATTTCTTCAAATATCAAGCTAAGCTTTCAAGCTGTTCATTAATCTTATTGAACTAGCACCTGATCCACAGAAAACTATTTCAATCTCATTAACTTAAGGCCGCTGCCATTCCACAGGAAAAAAAATAGCTTAGAGGAAGAAAATATTCTATATATGGGGATGTTTTGAAGAATGTCCATCAGAAACTCCCTGGGTTGGACAAAAATTCATCTATTACATTTAACTGGAGTGGGGCAGAGAGAATCTGTCCCTGTGTTCTGAAATATTAAAGGGCACACATTTCATTTTATTTCTTCTAGTTTCTCTATGAAAAAAAATATTCTGCCTTTGACACACTGCCATGCATACAGCCTTTATGAAGCATGGTTATCTTTGTGAATGATTTTGATTACTTTATATGCTGACACTGTGAAAATAAGGGAAAATGTTAGAAATTATTTTTCTCATTCAAAGGTAAAGTGCCCAAAATATCTTAGTAATTTACCTCTACATACTTGCATACATATATGCACACAATTAAAAACAACAATGACCAAAAATTAACCTCATCCTAGAATAGGAATATGTAGGTTATTCCGAAGTGGATCCTGTCATATATATGTTTGACATTGTGGGAATGAAAGAAAACAATAAATCCTAAAGATTCTATTTTTAAAATATTCTATGACATATTATCATGTAGCTTGTATTCAAAATTATTACCTATTATATAAACATATACAACATTTTCTACTTATTCTCTAATATATTATTGTTGTTGTTGTTGTTCCTACTCTCAAGTAGGAACTGACATATAACTGAACTCCAGTGGGATTTCAGGGGCAGTAAATCATCCTAGAGAGGGTTAAACGAGGCTACTCCTTGGAGGCAAAGATTCTGGGGCTTCGTCTGACATACTTTGGACATGTTGCAGGGAGAGACAGGTCTTTGGACAGGGACATCATGCTGGGTAGAGTGGAGGGACAGCGCAGGAGGGGAAGACCCTCTATGAGGTGGATTGATTCAGTGACTGGGGTAATCGGGGTGGGTGTGTCAGAGGCACTGCGATTGGCACTGGATAGAGCAGGGTTTAGGGCTGTTGTGCATAGGGTTGCTATGAGTCGCAAATGACTCGACGGCACATAACCACAACAACAAATCACATGAGAGATGACTGCCTCCTTTTCCCATGAATAAGTTTTAAAAATGCCAAAATAATGCATGATAGTCTTTAACACAGTAGTTTAAAACAGGTGACAAAGAGATGACTCAGATAGCTTTTAAAGATGAATAATTATATTATTTCAAGTAATAATTGTTTCAAGTATTTAAACATATTTCACGTACATGTTGTTAGATGCTGTCTAGTAGGGCACAACTCATAGCAACCCTATGAACAAAAGATCTGAATCCTCTTCTATCCTGTGCTAGCCTCATACTTTCTGACACACAAGAGCCCTTTTTTTCAGTCACTGTATCAGTCAACCAGGTTGGGAGTCTTCCTCTCCTTTGCTGATGCACCGCCCTTCCCAACATCATGTCTTTCGCCAAGGAATAGTCCCTCTTAGCAACATGCCCAAAGTATGTGTGATGAACTTGTATTTAAGTATATGAGTATATTTAATATTGAAAATGATTGCTGTTACTTATTATGTGCTGATCAGTTGGAACTGACTCTTAGCTGATCCAGCAGAGGGTTTTCATAGGCTGTGAAGTACATAGAAGATTAGTCATCTTTCCCCTGATAGCAGGTGGTGGATTTGAACCACTTACCTTTGAGTTGGTAGTACAATTCCTGTTTAATATTACATTTTGTTTAGTTCAGTGATGTAAATAATCTCATAGTAATCAAATCTGCCATTTGGTACTAAATCACGGCAAATTATGGCTAATATTGAAAAGAATGGGAATCCTAGAATACATACTATGCTCATGTGAAATCCGTACTCAGCCCAAGAATCAGTTGTCTGAACAAAACAAGGGAACAACATTGAAAGGTTTTAAATAACAAAAAGTATAGATTAGGTTTGCATCCTTTCTTTATACCTAGTCTATCTGAATGCTGAGCAGGTAATTTGAGAAGCTATATGAGAAAGAAAATGGTATCAGAATTGGAGGAAGTCTCATTATTTACCAGTGTTATGGATATAACACAACCTGCTTTGCACAAAGTGAAGATTTAGATACTTAATGAAGAAGATCAAAGACAACCACTTCCAGTTTGGTTTATATCTAAACATCATAGAACAAAAATCTTCATTGGGACAATAGGAAACATCATGAAACAATTGACATTTTCAACAATTTCATTTTACTTAGAGCCACAATCAATACTCAGAGCAGCAGCAGTCCAGAAATTGAAAAGTGAGTTCCACTGGAAAATTTGCTGTCATTGATTTCTCCAAAGTGCCAAGGAACAAAGATTTAAAGACTAACATTTGAAAACTAATGTGGACTTGATATTAACCGTGCTCTGTTCAATCACTTCATACACATCTGAAACTTGAACGATGAATAAGATTGAGAGAAGAGTCATTCTCTTTGAATTGTGGTGTTGGAGAAGAGTGTTTCTTGTATATTTCCCGGACTGACAAAAGAAGAAATCTCTCCTTAAGAAAGTGCAAACATAACGCTCCCTAGAGGCAGCTAGTAGAACTTAATCTCACTTATCTTGGATATATTTTCAACAGAAATCAATCCTTGCAGAAAGACATTTAGGTTAGAAAAGTTATTAAGTAAAGAAAGGAAGAGCCTTCAGGGGATGGCTTGACAAAGTGATTCCCACAAATAGTTTGAGCATGCCAAAGATTATAAAGATGACAAAGGGCAAGACTCAGATCTGTTGTTTACAGGGTCGTTTGTTGTAAGTCACATAGAAGCCACCTAACAATAATGTTTTATGTCAAGGATGCTTTTGGCAGAATG
>NW_006399923.1:385359-388738 GCF_000299155.1 Elephantulus edwardii | reverse complement strand
GGACAGTGTAGGAGAGGAAGGCCCTCTATGAGGTGGATTGATTCTGTAACTGGGGTAATCAGGATGGGTGTATTGGAGACAATGCAATTGTCACAAGACAGAGCAGAGTTTAAGGCTGTTGTACATAGGGTCGCTATGAGTTGCAAGCAACTAGACGGCACATAACAACAACAACAGTGGCTAATTACAGTCAAAAATGGTACTTTTTTTTCAACTTGTACAGAATTAATAAATACACTAAATAATAATCTATATATCAGAGTATTCTTTATAGTGTGATTTGTTTTTATTATAATCTTGAAATTGTAAAATGATATTTGTGTATTATCTTTTTGTTGTAACTACTATTTTACTTTAGAGAAATTGTTCTTTAAATAATTAAATCTGTCATAATACACACGTTTTAAATCTCCAAGTTAAATCATTACTGTAGTGCATAATTAAGCAAATTGCACAATCCTGAATGCAGCAGGTAAAGAGATTTGAAGCACTTACTGAAGATGACTATGGACTTCTTCAATATGGATTATATCAATAAACCAAAAATACTCACAAATTGACCAGTAAGTAATATTATATTATATGGAGAAAATATTAAAACTCTCATGGGTTTGTTTTATTATAATCCATAATCAACAACTAAATTAGCAATAGTTACTAAATTAAAAATGTCATGAATTTGGCAAATGTTCTGTCAAAGATATGCATAAAGTGATAAAAAGTAGTAGGGTACAACTGATTCAAGTCATGATATTTTCAGTTAGAATGTTGGAAAATGAAGAAAGAAATCTGAGAATAATTATCATCTTTGATTCCAGTTGTTGAGAAATAGTATGAATATTACTATGGACTTGAGAAAGAACAAACAGATCTGTCTTGGCAAACTTGGTCCCCGGCTCTTCCTTTAAATTGAGGATAGTGAGACGCTCATACCTTTACATACTATATGTAAAGGACAGTCCTTGGGAAAAGATACCATGCTTGCAAACGTAGAGGACCAGTGAAGGAAAGAGTGCCTTTAATGACATGGACTGACTTAGTCACTGCAACAGTGAGTTTAAATCCAGAAAGATTATAAGAATGATTCTCAATCAGGCAAGATTTTTATCTCATGTCTGTCATATACAGGAGGTCTATATGAGTCAGGATTGACTACCTGAAATTTAACAACTACAATAAATAATTCTATTTGATAAAGAAATTAAGACATACAAAACTGGGGTTTTTTTAGAGAGCTCTGGTGGCCTACTGGCAAGCAGCCCTGCTGCAATCTCCAAAGCACGTGGTTTTAATTCATCAGCTATTTCATAGGAGAAGGATGGAAAGTCCCCTCCAGAGTGATTAACTGTCTCTGAAAGCCCTCTGGAGGGTCAACTATGGGTCAGTTTCAACTCAATGGTACACAACAAAACAACAACAAATTGTTTACCTCCTCAAAGCATTGAAGAGCAATGGTGTCACTCTGGAGACTAAGGTGCACCTGGTACAGGACATGGTCTTTGTTATTACTTGCTATGTGTCAGAGAGCTGGGCAGTGACTAGGGAGCATTGAAGGAGAATTGATGCCTTTGAGCTGTGGCACTAGAGATGAGTATTGAATATACCATGGACAGGTAAGAAAGTTGATCATATATTATAAATAAAAGGCATTCATATTTACAAGAACTGGCAAAAAAACCCAAAAACTTTCAGCATATATTCTTTACCCACGAACTTCAACTCAAAAGCATCTGGGACTACTTTTGACCACAAACTTATAGTTGCTTATACAAATGAACTAGTTTAAGAAAACTACAATCTGCTTCAAAAAATATTAAATGAAATTCAATTGCTGTTGTTATTAGGTGCCATTGAATTGTCCATGGCTCATAGCAACCCTATGAACAATAAAAAAAATTTTGCATATCCTATGTCATTGTCATCTTCACTACCTTCAAGATTATTGCTGTAGTTACTATATCAATTCATTTAACTGAGGGCCTTCCTCTCTTGCACTCACCTTTTACTTTTCCAAGCATGTCTTTCTCCAAGAACTGACTCCTCCTAATAACATGCCCAATGTGTGTAAGATGGAGTTTTACCATCGATGCTGCTGTATTCTGGTTGTACTTCCTCTAATACAGATTTGTTTGTTCTTTTGGGAGTTCATGATAGATTATCTTTCATCAGTTTCCCAATTCAAAGACAGCAATTCTCTGATTGTCTGTATCCCTTGCCCATTTCTCATATACATAAGAAGCATTTAAAAATGTCATGGCTTAAGCCAGATGCATCTTAGTCTTGATCCATGTTTTCTTGTAGCATTCTTTATGCTAGACTTATAACCTGGTATTTGAATATTTGTAGCCTCCCAGAAAGGGCCTGTCTATCTGATTCTATTAAAGTTTCAGTCAAGAAAGCCATCAAGCAGTTTTATTCATGGAATTCATGGTGGCATGGGGTTACCATAAGGTAGTTATTAAACTATGATAGCTAACAATAGTATCAGTTAGGAGCCCAACTCCTAGTTAAAAATATAGCAGTCATTTTTAAGTCTGAATGTTGTTACTATGTGCAATTGTGTTGCTTGTGACTCATAGCGATCCTATGTACAACAGCTCCGAACTTTGGTCTATCCTTAGTCAATTTCATTGTCTCCGACATACCTACCCCACTTATTCCAGTCACTGAACCAATACATTTCATCCAGGATCTTCCTTACTTGCTCTGTCCCTCCACCTTTCCAACAACAATATCCCTTTCCAACGATATTCCTCCTGGCAACATGCCCAAAGTACCTGAAATGGACCTTTGAAGTCTTTCCCTCCAAAAAGCAGTATGGTTTCACCCTCTCTAGGAAAGACCTGTTTGTTCTCTTAGCAGTCCATAGTATGTTCAATAATCTTCTCCTGCACCACAACTCAAAGGTATTGAATCTTATTCTATCATCCTTAGTAATTATCCAGCTTTCTGATGCTTAGCAATTAATTATAAAGACCATGGTTTGGATCAGGCACACCTTAGTCTCTAGACTGGCTGGCATCATTGTTCTTTAATACTCTGGAGAGGTCCCAACAGGTTTTCCCAATGAGATTTGTCTTTTGATTTCCAGGCTGCTGGTACCAAGAATGTTGATTTTGGACCAAGCGAACCGAAGTTGTTAACAATCTCAATCACTTCTCTGTCTATCATGATCCTGCTAATTTGTACAAACTAAGAATCATGATGTAAGCAACTACAATTCTTTTAAATGTTAGATTTTAGAAGACAATCTCTCCATTGAAAATATATTTCCAGACATCAAGAAAACAAAATTTTAAAAGAAATCAGTCCCAAACTCACCCTCTGAACCAATTATTATGATCCATACCCATTTAAATATCTGCATTATTAGACTTTT
>NW_006399923.1:380181-381293 GCF_000299155.1 Elephantulus edwardii | reverse complement strand
TGTATATAGAAGATGTCCTGGTAGGTTTTTTTAAAGGGAATTATTTTTCTCTGTATTTGATTGCCAGACTTTGAGATTAACTACTATTTTTTCCCCTTTTGATTGATCACTTAAACATTTGTACTATCAAGGATGTAGATTTCCTGGCAAGGACCCTTCTTAATGTATCTTTAGAAGACCTCAGGTCCTCCTCAGGTGTCTATTATCAGGGTCAAGAAAAGATACCTACAGATACATTTCCCTTCACTGACTCAGCACTTTCCTATTACTAGGCCCTCACACCATGATGCCTACGAAGAGCAAGAGATCTTTGGTGTAGGGGAAGTGATATTCATAAGCTGGATGGTTCCCAAACCTGCTCTGATCCATCTGTACTTTGCCAAGGGAAATGTAAAACAGTGGGGATCTGGTACACCTGCTACAGGTACCTCTGTCTTTTATTATCACAGTAAGTGTTTAAACTTTTGACTGCTACTTTTGTTTTTGCTTATTTTTATCAACTAGTCACACACCTGGCAGCTCAGCTCAACTCCCTCAGCTCAGCTACCAACCTGATACTCATTCTATCAGGCTCCCTTATCATTCTGTTACCAAAGCTTTCACACCTGCAAAATTCAGTCTGTGATCCAAATAACTTCTCTTTAATTTACAAGAATATTTTAGGTGCTGATGGCCCATTCAGAAGAAGAACCAAAGAATATAAAAATATTCTGTAACTTTGATTCTTTTATCTTTAATGAAACGTTTAGTGTCTTCTAATACTTTGAGAATGAAATATATTTATCTTTACATTGCTATATTACAAAATGATTATAATTCAGTGTTTTGAAAGCTATCTGTGATGAAGACTTAGCAACTTTCTTCTTTTATCCTGTTGTAAACATTAGGAAATCTGGTCAAAGTAATAGTTAACTGTTCAGCTGTTTAGTCAAATACTGATGATTTGAAATTATCTATTACATCTGTTGAAGCAAGAATATCTGCTTACTTAGAAATCTCTAAGTACATTTTTGAGTCTATAATATGTATTTGATATTAATCCAACTCAGTTTGGTAGAACCTATAAATAAAAACATTTTGGAATTTCTTTGTTTAGAAAATATAGTGGAAAT
>NW_006399923.1:376292-378900 GCF_000299155.1 Elephantulus edwardii | reverse complement strand
TCGATAATTTCCACACTCTGTCAGATCACCCTTCTTTGGAATGGGAACAAATATTGATCTCTTGCAGTCGGTTGTCCAGGCGGCTAGCCCTCGGATTTCTTGGCATAACTAGGTGAGCACATCCAGGGTAGTGTCAGTTGTTGAAATATGTTAATCAGTATGCTTCAATTCCTGGGGCCTTGTTTTATGCCAATTTTTTCAGAGCAGCTTCACAACCTTTTTCATCACCACAGGCTTTTATTCATATGTTGTTTCATGAAATTCTTCTGTGTCTGCTCATTCTTTTTGGTAAAATGACTCTGTATACTCTTTTAATGCTTCCTGGATGATTCAATATTTTGCCGAAAGCATCCTTGGAGGGTAAAGGAAAAAATGATATGAAAGTACAACCTCATATTAAAACCAATTTTACTGAGTTATAATCTTGCTTGCTGAAACTGAGGAAGATCTGAAGTGCTTGCTGCAGGTCATGGACTGTAGTCTTCAATGTGTATTGAAGCTCAACATCAAGAAGCCAAAGATTCTCATTGTTGGGCCAACTGATGGCACCATGACGGATGGAGAAGAAATTGAGGTTGTTATAGTTACAGTTTGCTTGGCTATGCAATCAACACTCTTGTCACCAGCAGTAAGGAAATCAAAACATGAATTACATTAGATTAAATCTGCTCTCTGGGACCTTTCAAAAATAATGAGGAACAATAATGCCAGTTTATAGATTAAGTGTGCCTGATACAGGTCATAATCTCCACAATTTCTTGCTATGCATCAGAGAGCTGGACAATGACATAAGAATAATTGATATCTTTAATTGTGGAGCTGGAGAAGAGTCTTGAAAATGCCAAGAAAACAAATAGGTCTTTCTTGGAGAGGATGAAACCAAATTTCTCTTTGGAGGCTAGGGTTTTAAAGCTGTGTCTTACATACTTTTGAGCATGTCACCAGGAGGGATCAATCCTTAGTGAAGGACACCATGCTCCGAAGAGTGGAGGGACAGTACAGGAGAGGAAGACCATAGATGAGGTGGAATAATACAGTAACTAGGGCAATGGGGGTAGGTGCATGTGAGTCAGTAAGACTGGCTCAGGACAGGGCATGCTTCAGAGTTGTTGTACACAGGGTCACCATGAATCGCAGGCAACTAACTCAATGGCACATAACAACAACATTAGTATTCAATTAAATGAATAGGAAGAAAATATGTATTAGATTAAAATCATTATGATTTTTAAAACCATAGTAAAACATTATTTTCTCCCGCTCTATCAATATCAACTTTTGCATCCATTCTCAGATAGCTACCTATTTCTTCTCTGTCTAGAACATTGGTGGGTTTACTTCTAACAATTTGGGTTTATTAGCCTGAGTTATTTTCTAGTGTGATGTATTCAATAAATATTCACCATAAGCAAACACTGAGGAGATAGGTAGGTATTTCATTTGTTCCAACATTATTTGTAGTAGTTTATGTCACTCTGGTGACTTAATGGTAAGGAGTTGCACTGTCAACCCAAAGACATATGGTTGATTTGTTTAATATTTAGTGTACGAAGGAGAATTGATGCCTTTGAGCTGTGGTGCTAGAGAAGAGTATTGAATATTCCATGGACTGCCAAGAAAACAAACAGATCCATCCTAGAGAGGGTTAAAGTAGGCTGGAGGCAAGGATTCTGGGGCTTCGTCTGACATACTCTGGACATGTTGTAAGGAGAGACGGGTCCTTGGAGAGGGATGTCATTCTTGGGAGGGTGGAGGGACAGCACAGGAAGGGAAGACCCTCTATGAGGTGGATTGATTCAGTGACTGGGGTAATCGGGATGGGTGTGTCAGAGGCAATGCGATTGGCACAGGATAGAGCAGGGTTTAGGGCTGTTGCACATAGGGTCACTATGAGTCACAAATGACTCGGCGGCACACAACAGCAACAACAAACTATCTTGTGAGAGTGACTACAGTAATGGGCTCTGTTATATCAGATGATGAGATAGCATGGACAGGATTTGTGGTTCACAGGCTCACTATGCGTCATTCTTAACCAGACAACAAGTTTTCAATTTCTACAAAAAATGATAAAATATTCTTTTACATTTTTGTTGAGATTACATAGAACCTAGTGATCATTTTATGAATGTCAGATTCTTTAAAAGTTCATTTAATAAAAGAGTTTCAATGGACTCTATAATTATTATTGTAATTCAATATGTTAACAATAAAAAAAAAAACACCATAAAGTGAATCTATAGACATGAATATATATATGTTCCTGTATGTCATACTATATTCTTCTGGAGGTTGGTTCCAGTTATGAGTCAAGTATTGGGACACACAAACACAATCTTGAGAAATTGTACTTAGGAAATTAAGTAAGCAAAATGAGAATAGTATCAATTAAAAGAAAAAAGTTTGTCCCAATGTAAACACCATTATTTCCATATGGGCATGTCCAGATGGAAAGTTTCCATTGAGAATAACATTGAAATTCTAGGATAAGCAGTAGGGTAAATAAAGCAATAAATTAGGTCTATTTTATTATACACATTTAACTAAGCCCAATCCTAGCAGAAAAATCTTGACAATTTGATTTAATCTTTTAATCATAATCATAAAA
>NW_006399923.1:354067-376192 GCF_000299155.1 Elephantulus edwardii | reverse complement strand
ATAAAAATATGACTGTATTATAGCATTTTTGTTAATTGGGCATTTCAAAATTTCCCATTATTAATGGTTAGAATATGTTGAATGGCACTCCTACTCATTAATGGTCAAAGTATTATGCATTGTTAGGTGTAAATATTTTTTAGGTGTTATTTGAAATTTTTTTGTTATTTATTTTTTTATATAATTGGATTTGTCATATAATTGAAATGTTTTATCTATGTTCTTGTGCTTTGTTTATGTTATTGAATTGTTCACAAAAATAAAATCGTTTTTACTTGTCTATAATAACTGAAAAGAATAGGAATTAGAGAACACTTGATTGTGCTTAGGTGAGATCTATAATTGGACCAGGAGGCAGGCTTCAGAACAGAATAAAGACACATTGTGTAACACCAGGGATATGTTCTATCTCCATACCTTTTCAATCTTTATGTGGATCAAATCATCCAGGAGACTGACTCTATGAGAAGGAGAGTGACATCAGAATTGGTGAAGACTCATCAATCTGTGTTATGCAGATGACACAACCTTGCTTGCTAAAACTGAGGAGGACCTGAAGCACTTGCTACAGAACGTCAAGAACTGCATCCTTCCATATGGATTGAAGCTCAGCTCAAGAAAACAAAGTTTCTCACCACTGGCCCAATTAGCAACATCATGATAGATGGTGAAGATGTGGAGATTGTTAACAGCTTTAGTTTGCTTAGAATCACAATTGACACTCTTGGTACAAGCAGAGAAAAAAATCAAAAGACAAACTGCATTGGGTAATTTCCTGTCAGGGACATCTCTGGAGTACTGAAGAGCAGCAACAACAGTCTGGAGAGTAAGGTGCACCTGATCCAGGTCACGTCTTTGCAATTAGTTGTTATGCATCAGAAAGCCATACAATGATTAAGGATTATAGAAGAAAAATTGATTCCTTTGAGCTGTGGTACTAGAGTTGAATATACCATGGACTGTTAAAAGAACAAGCATATTCATCCTGGAGAGGGTGAAACCAAGCTGCTTCTTAGATGTAAGGATTGTGAAGCTCCATCTGACATAGTTTAAGCTTGTTTCAAGAAAGGGACCAGTCCTTGGGGAGAGACATTATGCTTGGGAGGTTGGAGGAATAGCAATGAGAGAGGAAGATCCCCAATGAGATGGATTGACTAGGGTAATGGGGGTGTGTGTGTGTCAGTGATAATAAATTTGGCTCAGGAGAGAGCAGGGTTCAAAGCTGTTATACATAAGATAGCAATGACTTGCAGGCAACTTGTCAACATATAACAGTAACAACAATTATAGTCTGTTGATTATTCTTTCCAATTTATTGGATATATATTTTTATATGTATCATATTGAGAGTTTTAATACAAATAAGCAAGTATATAAATAATTCCTTTAACTTGTTTGGAGATTTAAAAGGATTGTTCCTACTGACTCTACTTTTCTACCAGCAAATAGTTTACAAGTCAAGTTCAATAGGCTGTAATTAGCAGATGTGTATGTGAGAAAAAAAAAAAAACAAATAGAAAGAAAGATGCATGGTAAGAGGTAGAAAAAGCAAAGAGTGCTAATAGTTTTTAATAGCATGATATTTATAGATGAGTGTTGGTCTAAATACTGCTTGCCAATTTTATAAGGAGTATTTAATTTCCATCAAATTTATTTTAATTGTATTTCTCTCACTGCCATCAAGTTGAAAATGACTCAACTGACTTCCAGGAGGGGTTTTGTTAGGCTATCAAGGAATAAGGAGACGAGACAGGGTCATCTAACTCCTTCTGAGCTCCTAGTGTGTTCTAACCGCAGAGAGGTATGACCTACACGCTAGCAGCACAACTCCGTACTGGTTGTGCCACCAGAGTGTGTACTTATATTTAATGGTTTCATATATAACAACTGTAATATACTTTTAGAGATTAACGTTGTTAATACATAAGTGGCACCTCTCTGCTGGTTAGAATGCACCATAGGTTACAATGAAGAAAGATGTACAGTTTCCTCCAGAAAGATTTATTCTCTGAAACCTGACGGGGGTCAGCCATGAGTCTCTTCTTACTTGATGCAAAGTGATTTATTTGTGAGGTTTTAATTACTTGTTAGCAATAAAAATTGACAAACATAAAAATTAGTAAAAGAAGATAATCTATCTACCTTCTTATCATACTTTAATATTACTTTAAGTTAAAAATTTAAATTACCCTTTCTGCCCATACATTAAAAAACGTCAAAGGGCTTTCAACTCCTCTGTTTTATCAGCTAAAATGATACGTGAAGAAAGTTGATTATGCCAGAGATTGGTGCCAGTTAGTGGAAACAAACCTGGAGATTATAAATATTGTCTGTTTTTTCATGAAATTGCTCTACCTTCCAGAAATAATCTACCACTGCTTCAACATTATAGATCCCAACACCAGGTTTCAACATGTGAGACTAAATATTTTACACAGATGCCATTAAGATCTCTATCCTTTCTATATAAGAACAAGCTCCTGGAAACATAGATCTAGAGTCATATCATGAAGATTTCATAGCTGTCAAATTGGACCTGTTAATTGGAGAATGTAATGTGAGAATTCTCCAGAAGCAAAGAAACTCCTCTGCTGAAGCATTAATAGTCTTTAATATACTTTTCTAATTTAGCAGTAAAGGGCTTCTTTACTGCCCCTTTTCATGGTCATTGGTATATAAACTCCAAAGAAAGAACTGATTTTTTAAAATAAGCATGAACTTTTCATGATGGTTTATTGTTCATTATCACACTAGCCTCTCTTTCAGCCATTTTAATTTAGCATAGATTGATGTTGCTGAACATAGTGAAAAAGCCTAATTATGCAGTTTAGGAGAGGGAAATGCTCACACATACATTTATTTCCAGGATGAGAAAAATAATTAATTGGCCTATAAATACTTTTGTCACCCTATGTGTGACCACATTGCACTATAAAGAATTTTTCTGCTCCAGATTTTTGCTTTATCTTCTCTGTTAGGAGACAAATAGAGTTTATGTGCAGCCATACTTTATTTCATTTCCACCATTATGAGATTAAAAGGGCAATGTCATTTTAAAGGTTGTAACTGACAGGTTATTTGCAATTTTTATAGCTTTAAAAGGGGAAAATTAATTTGTCGCATCTGTTCATATGAAAAACAAAGTGTTTTGGAAAACATAACAGTAAAAACCTTTCCTGTAGTAAGAATTCATAATTCTCCTTTGTTAGATATTGCTAGTAGTCACAATAATAGTTTAAGAGTTAGTTTGTGTGTAATTAAAGCATAAATTATACACCTCAATTTTCATAGTTTTATAAAGTGCATCTATGGTCATTGACCCTTTTCCCAATATGATCTTATATGTTTGTCTCATAAACATTATATTTTAGCCTTGACTTCCTACAAAGCAAAGTATGACACAACTCTTGTGTGGTAAATTTTTATATAAGGGTGTAAATCAACCTAAACAAAATTGGAGAACAAAGGATGAAACAAATTAAAAGTCATGTATTATCAAGTGGTAAGAATCTTTGTTTTCTTAACATTGAGATGTAATCCATATTGAAGGCTGTATGTATTCTTTGATCTTCTGCAATAAGTACTTCAAGTCTTCCTCACTTTCAGCCAGCAAGGTTGTATCATCTGCAAGATGCAAGGTTACTGATGAGTCTCCCTCCAATTCAGATGCCATATTCCTCTTCACAGAGTCCAGCTTCTTGAATAATTTGTTCAGTAATCAGATTGAATATGTATGGAGAGAGAATATAACACTGACACACTCACTTCTTCTTTTTAAACCATAAAATTTTCTCTTTCTCTGCACAATAGCTTCCCTCTCTAGGTATAGGTTTCACATGACCACCATTAAGTGCTCTGGGATTCCCATTCTTTTCAACATTAGTAATACTTCTTATGATCCACATAGTCAAATGTACTTGTATAGTCAATATAAAGTAAATAGACACTGTCTTGATATTATTTTCTTTCATCCAGGATGCATCTGACATCAGCAATGGCCTCTTCTAAATCCTGCTTAAACTTCCAGTGGTTCCTTATCTATGTACTGCTCTAGCCACATTTGAATGATCTTCAGTACCACTTTACTCGCATGCAATATTAATGATATTGTTTGATAGTTTCCACACTCTGTTGGCTCTCCTTTCTTGGAAATAGAAACAAATATGTACTTCTTCCAATCCATTGGCCAGAAAGCTATTCTCCAATATTCTTACCACTGGAACTATAGGCAGCATAAGAATAGTTGGAGAAAAGATTGAAACTGTGAACAATTGCATCTTACTTTAAGAACCATAATTAATACTCTTGGTACCAAAAGTCAGGAAATCAGGATATGTATTGCACCAAAAAAAATCTACAGTTAGGGGTCTTTCCAAATTATTCAATAGTAATGATGTCAGTTTGAAGACCATGCTGCACCTGATTCAGGCCATGGTCTTTCTAATCACTTGCTATGCATCTGAAAGCTGCATAATCAATAAGGGTGAAAGAAAAGAATTGATGCCTTTGAGCTGCGGTGTTGGAAAAGAGTACTGGACATGTCATGGACTGCCGAAAGGACAAATAAATATGTCATAGAGAGGGTACAACAAGAGTGCTCTTTGGATGTAAAGATTGTGAGACTTCACCTCACATACTTCAAGCATGTTCCTAGGAAATGCTAGCCCTTGGAGAGAGATGTAATGCTTGAAAAGGTAGAGGGTTAATGTAGAAGAAGAACCTTGGCCATGTGGATCAACTCAGTGAATTCCACAATGGGCTCTACTGTGTCAGGAAGTGTGAGGATGGCACAGAATAGAACAGGGTTGAGATCCATTGTTCGTAAGGTTGCTATGAGTTGGACTTGACTCAATGACACCTAACAACAGCATTATCAAGTAAATTTGAAAATTAGCTTGATTGTTCACTCATAGGACATGCCCAGGAGACAGCAAATCTCAGAACTTCTTCTTCAGAGAAAAATACACAAGATCGTTTTAAGCTACTTAACTCACCAATCCTGTCTTTATCAAGATATGTTTGATGATGTGTAGATTTACTTGAACTTCCAAACTTACCATGGCTCTTCATTAAACTTCTATGGATGCAAAAGACTCCAATTCAACCTTAGTCAAATCTGGTTGGACCTGTACCCTGGGGATGCTGCTCCTCATTTCTATGGAGGAGGATGACAATGACTCAGAATCAACTCTGGCTTCAGATCTAGAGAGAGGACATGAAGTTGAGAAATGAGACTTCAATTTGCAGAACCATCTTTTATATTGTATCTCCACTTTGAAATCTAGGATCTAAGAGACCAAAGAAAATCTTGAATCATGTGTGAGTTGTAATCTTTCATAATGTATACAAAGGAAACAGCATGTGTGACCATTTATTGTATACAAAATTGTTTTAGAAGAAGCTGTATTATTTCTTCAAGAAAAGGACATATTATCTAATCATTCTATATGGTGGTCAATTTTAATCTTCTAAGTTTTGCAAAAAATTCACAAACAAGATATAAAATGTGGTGATCTGGAACCAAAATGGGAGCTCATATATAATCCTATAACTATTTATGTATTCTAGAGGGCTTTGGGGGGTATGGTTGGTAGTGTGTTGTGCTGCTAACCAAAAGGTCGGGCTGTTTTAGAGATAAGAAATTCACTAGTGATTCATCAGAAGAAAGATGGACAGACAATGAGATCTCCTCATTCTACACTTCCCTCATTCTGGAAAACAATTAAGCTGATAGCACATGATTTGTCTGATGTTGAGACTCACATCTTCACCTTCCTATCAGTATTGAACAGTCTATTAGTTCATTCATTCTGCTAGCACATACACACTCCGCTCACCACCACTACCATCACATTTTAAAATTAAAATCATGTATCACTCCTATGCATAAATGTTTTAGGATGCCCTGTTTCCTCAAAAGTTAATTTCATTAACGGGGATAATTAAAGACTTTCAATATTAACTGAACTAATAAAATAGTGTTATTGTTTTAAGTTACTGATCAAATAGAGAACACAGAAAAGACCACCAAGGAAATAAAAACAAAAGAGATGAAAACAAAATATTTTAAAATACATCACATTAGTGCAAAACAAAGAAAAGGCATATGGAACAGAAGTATACTTCCAGTGCTGAGGTGGTGTGAAAATATTGTGTGAAATTATGTAAAGTTCATAATTCCTGTTTTCCCAACTGATTTTTTACAATAATTCATAAACAAATAATAAGTAAACAGCTATTCTTAGAGAGCATTTTGATAATTATTGTGAGATACGTATCCACAAATTAGCAAAATGTAAAAATTAAGACAGCTTAAGCAGGAGTCACATGTTTTTCCTAAACCACATGTCTTTGGAAACTCTATGAACTTTGAAAAATGATGATAGTTAATAGAAAGGCTTCAGGTCTTTTGTTCCTAGGTTCGTGCTTGATATGATGGCAAACAACAACAACAATGACAAAAACAACAAATTAAAGAAGAAACACGTATCAAAAATGATACAAAGAAGTCACTATGATTATCAGATAATAACTTAGAAAATATAATGTTTTTCTACCATAATAAAGAGACTGATTTTTTTAAGGTGATATAAATAGGAGATTCAAAGGTGTTTTAAGGAAGAAAAGTTCCACTCCACTTCTTTAAAGATTTATTGCCTTACAAACACTTTGAATCATTTGTACTGAGCTTTATAAGTTTAGTATGAGTCATAATCAACTGTGGGGCAATGAATTGGTTTGATCAATCTTCTGTTACTTATGCATAGCTTACTTTTGAAGAAAGCCTATAGAAACCTTGACAAATGATACTAAAATCCATTTAATTTGCTTTGAAAATTAAATAACAATGTCCTCATTTTTAAACATGGTAGACCTTCTAGACTTGGCTTTTACTAACATATAAGACTTTCTTGTTAGAGCTGAATCTCTTTCTAAAATATTCTCAAGTCTTATTAGTTGTTAAACATTTTAATTTTTATGCTTCCATATTTCATATCTCTCAATTTATAGTTCTGCATTCCCCTCTTTTACCTGGGCCGTGTGTGTGTGTGTGTGTGTGTGTGTGTGTGTGTGTGTGCGTGCGCAAGTGGTAAAGAATCATTTCTTTGCCCCCCTTTTTTCATTGATTTTTGTGCAATCACTTATGCACATTGCATTTTTTTGGTCTTTTTTATTTTTTTTATTTTATTAATTTTGTGTGTGTGTACCATCAAATCAGATCTGACTGGTATAGAATGAGATTGTTCCTCCTTCTCCAGCAAAGCATCTGGTAGATTCAAACCATGCACCTCTGGGATCACAGTGCAGCTTCTTGCCAGTAGCACACTGCCTTTTGTGCACTAAGTTTCTCATTAAATTTTGAAATTTTTCTTGACATTTTTATAAAGTCTCTGTACTTAAGAGATTTAAATAATAGTGACTTTGATTTCAGTAATATTTAAGATCTGTAAACATGTATAAAAACTTCGTGCATGGTTACTAAAATCTCATTTCAATACCACAAAAATGTTCATATACAAATGCAAACAGAGAGTATGAGAAACTACTATTACCAGTGAAATAAAGAACACTGAAATTTGATGAAATAAAATTATTTGATGAGTAAAACACTTTGTAAGTTGTCAAACTAGCACTTCAATAGAATATGTTTGATATATCTGCTTGTCTTTGAGTCTACAAGCTATTTTTATACTGAAGTATACTTTGTGTTTTCTGCTTGAAATATCAGATAATTGTACAAGTTTGCTCCACTAAAATGGAAACATCCAAACATAAACATATTATGTTACTCGATGAAGGTTTCTTGTCTCCAAAATATGTCAGTAAGTGGCAACATCATTCATAGTTATCATAAGAAAAATCTTGACATCTGTCTCCAACTTCCAGAAATCATCCAGAAATCTTACACTAGCTCCTATTTGATTTGGTTTTTTTTTCTTTCTTCATTTCTAGTTTTAAGTTAATCTATGTCTCAGAGTTATATGAATAAAATGACCTCAGAACAGGTTCTTTGAATTTCATCTTCTGAGAATTCTTTTAATTTTTATTCAGTATTTATATATCAAAGGAAATAAACAATTACACTTTCTATTATCATATAATTAAAATTATTTCAATTTCAATCTATTTGTAACAAATCAGCTTTAATCAATATGAACAGCTAAAGATCTTCATTAGTAAGTGCTTCAAATCTTTTTCATTTTCTGAAAATAAGACTGTCATCAACATAGTGTAGGTTGTTGATGATTTTTACACCAATCCTGATGTCACATCCATATAGTTCTGTTTCTGGAATTATTTATTCAACATATAGATTGCATAGCTATGGAGAAAGAATATAACTTTAAGGCACATTTTCCCCAATTTTAAGTCATGCAATGCCCCCTTGTTCTATTTGTTCTTCTTGGTGGTAGCTTCCTTCACTACTGGCTCTTGGTCATATGCTGCTTTGTAAAATGGTTCAGTGTTGACCATCCTTTTTTGCTTTCACATACAGTAACTCTCAAGTCCGTCCTTCTATCTTTTTTTTTCTTTCTTTTTAAGTGCTTATTGCATCAATATTGCATTTATATTTCACCCATGGAATCCTGCATTGTTGCAGTTCAAGGCATTATTTTAATTTTTTTTTTTTTAGTTATTTCAGGTTGAAAATGTCAATCACGAGCTTTTAGTTTTTTTGTTTGTTTTATGGTTCTAATATAAAATCTTTCTGTATTTTACTTTATATTCTAGAGCAATAATTTGAAACGTGTTCAGCTCTTGTATGTCCTCATTTCTTCTCTTCAGATTGGCTTCTCCTAACTGAAGAGCAGGATTAGTCTCTTCTAGCATCTATTTTGTTATTATCATTATTTCTTGTCTTTCATTACCATTTGTCTTCTTCATGAATGATGTCCTTAATATTATACCACAACTTATCTTTGGTCATTAGTGTTCAATGCATCAAATCAATTTGTACTTACAGATACATTATGACTCTCAAGAAGCTATTTTTTGTTTTTAATTTTCTTCAGCTTTAATTTAAACTTGCACAGGAGTAGTTAGTGATCTGTTCAACATTGGTTCCTTGGATTGTTTTGATTGCTAATATTGAATTGTTCTAATTCTTCTTTGCGTAGATGTAATCAATCTGATTCCTGTCCCTTTCATCAAGTAAAATTCATGAATATTTTCTGTTCATGTTCGGGCCTTTTTTATATATCTTTGCAATAAATAAGTCATTGATTATAAAAAATTCTTTGAATATTCCTAGATTTTTTTCTTCATACATTCTACTTTCCAAATCTTCACAATAGGAGCAGCAGACAGAAATCATGATAGAAGAGGAAAAATAAGTAATCAAAGATTTATTTTTTCTTTAATCTCTATCAATAATCATGGTAGCAACTATATATATATGAATTGCTGTGATGCTGAACACTATTCCATAGTTGTGTTAAAATATCATAATGGTCACCTATTATGTACAATAGTTGGATGAGCTTCCAGATTGATTCATGTTGGGAAGCAAGTGTGGCATACACTTCCTAAGCTGGATGCCTCTGAAAACTCTATAAACTCTCTTTTAAATGTACAGACATGATGTTAATTATAGAACAGAGTTCAAGTATTTTGTGAAAAGCTTACTCTGAGTCATATTCAACACAACATTTAACCACTGGTAAATGAGACTAGTGCTATAATATCTGGAGGAACATTTGTCTGCTTTTCACATCCCCATTTGTCAAAATGCAATATGAGGTAACCTGGGTTTTCTATGATGCTGAACCTTGTGCCATAGGGAAATCAAATACCATAATGGTTTCCCATTGTGGACAGTGTTTGGTGGAGTTCCCAATTGCAAAACGGGTTGGGAATCAGCAGTGGCGTACACTTCCTAAACCACATGCCTCTGGAAACTCTATGAATTTGGATAAATGACGATAGCTATGGAAAAGCATTAGGTCTTTTGTTAATAGAGTTACTATGAGTTGATCTCTATTCAATGACAATCAACAACAACTACAATATATTGGACAAACTTTCAGCCAACAACCTCTTTCAAGTGCTAAAATGTAAGAATGTCGGTATAGCCACTCAATCAATAACATTTTCATTTCTTTGAACGTATTTGAATGTGGACAAATGAAGAAGAAAAGGTAAAGATTTGACATATTTGAATTGTACTTACTATTGACTAGAGTATTGAACATCCTATGTATTGTCAAAATTATATGACCATAGTGCTCCTTAGAGGTAAGGATGGTGAAAGTCTGTGTCACGTAGTGTAGACATGTTGTCAGAAACAGCCAAAGAAAGATAGATTGTCAATAAGACAGATTAACAAAGGAACAGCAACAGTAAACTTCAGAATGGTAGAAATAAGTCAGACTATTATGAGACTATTATAGGATAGGACAAAGTTGATCCAGTGGGTTTTTTTTTGTTTTTTTTTTAATTTTTATTTTTAGAGCCACCATTAGTCTTAGTCCAATGAATAGCAACTAAAACAAACACAATTTCTTATCCTTAAAATATACGGCTTTTATAATAGGACTCCTCTCTATTATATCTTCTTAGTATAAAATATTTTCTTCCATTATTGTAATATTCTTTGTTGTTGTTGTTTGCCATTGAGTCAAGCACAACTTATAGACACCCTATGAACAAAAAGCCTGAAGCCTTTCTATAACTATCAAGATTTATCAATGTTCATAGAGTTTTCACAGGCATGTCATTTAGGAAGTGGATGTCACTCCTGCTTCCAAACCTGTCTTAAACTGGGAGCTCCTCCAAACACTGTTCATCGTGGATAACCATTATGGAACTTGACAGCCCAATAGCACAAGGTTCAGCATCACAGCAACCCCCCGTTACCTCAATACAGCATATTGACAGAAGAGTGCGGTACCACTTAGAAGAATGTTCCTCCAAAATATAATATCAACCAAGTTTAAATACAAAGGCTCTAAGCAAAGTGGCTTAAATAAAAGTAAATAAATAAATTAATTTAAAAAACCAACACCAAAACAAAAACCACAATAACAAAACACCAATATAGTATGTTGTTTTTATTATGTGCTGTTGAGTCACCTGTCATGTACAGCGACTCTACGTACAGCAGCTCTGAAACATTCCCTGTTCTGAGCCAGTCTCACTAATTCCGACAACCGATCCTCCTTGCCCCAGATGCTGTGTATGTCCATCTCACTGGGAGTCTTCCTCTACTGTGCTATCCATCCACCCTTCTGAACCTGATGTCCTTCTTCAAGTCCCTGTCTCTCCTGGCCAAAGTATGTGAGGACAAGCCTTGTGTGCCCAAAGTATGTGAGGACAAGCTTTGTTGACCTTTAATATTTTAGTGTACTTTTAGGTGTTTTTAGGCTCTAGAACTACTTCTAAGATTTAGAAGACTTTTTCTCCTATTCCAAATGCAATTAATCTTAAGAGATCTTATATTTTTCTAAGATATTTTTTCGTGTCTCTTTATCAACTTTTGACTTCTATCTCAAGCAATGTTACATGATGATGTTATTGATGTGTGACAGAGATTTACTCTCCACTAACATTGTTGTTATTACCATTGTTTTGTACTGTCGATTCAACCATAACGCATAGTGACCCTATGAACAGCAGATCTAAACTCTCCCCTATCTTATATACATCTCTAATATACTTGAGACCATGGTGACAGTCACCGTGCCAATCCATCACATTGAGGGTCTTCTTTTCCTTCACTGACCCCCCAACTTCCAATTATGATATCTTTTTCCAACGACTGGCCCTTATTAACAACGTGCCCAAACTATGTGACATGAAGCTTTACCATCATTGCCTCCGAAGAGCAACTGGTTGCAGTTTTTAATACCAAGTAAGATTCCTTCCCAAGATCTCCTAGGCTGCAATCTTTACAAGAATTGAACCCTCATTCTTTTATCTAGCTGAGTGATAAAAAAGTAAAACTTACACTTAACCTTTTGCTTGCTTTCACAGTATTTAAGCTTTACAGTACCAAGACTCCTTCGTTTAATGTAAAAAAAAAATTTTTTAAATCTTCTTCCATCATTAAATTCTAAAGCTTATGGGAACAGAGACTGTTAGCTTGTTTGCTTTTCTCTCATCCCTTCTCAGCACTGGTAACACGTCACTGTTTAAAGTAGAGTTAGTGGCTCTTCATGGATGTCTCAGTTGGGTTCTACAACACTTGGAAAATTTGGTATGGCTTGTTCTGTTATTAATACACTTACATAATGAAAGCATAGTGCAAATATAGAGGTGTTACAATTATACCTAAATTGAACTAAATTAAAGCTAAAACATCTGCTTACTAGAAAGAGAACAATCTACTACTCTTATCACTTTAACCAGTCCTTTGAGTGAAAAGTATATTTTGTCTCATGATTAGTTACATTTTGTTGCTGTTATATTATTACTTGTTCTCCTCTTTCTCCTGTCTTTCCTCCCATTCATATCTTTATTCATGTCATTTAAGTTAAATCTTATCATTATGTTTAAGGGAAATTTTAATTTATTTCATGAATATTAAAAAGCCACAACTTCATAATAAACACAGTGAAAATTCATTAAACTTCATTCATGTTATTTCAAGGGACAAATCTCTGGAGAAGGGTATTAAATTTCATAAAGTTGAATATCACTGAAATAAAGAATGACTATCAATGAAATGGATTCACAATGAGCTCAAACATAGCAGATTGTAAGGATGGCACAGGAAAAATCAATGCTTAGTCCTGTTGTATAGGGGTTTGCTGTGAGTTGAAACCAACATATAAACACTTAAAGACATTAACATTGCCACGTATCTTGAGAATCTAACACAGAACTTACACATGAAGATTTTCTTTACTTCTAATATTAGTAATCTTTGTGTATATTTTATGTTTTAACTCAAGAAACTATAATGAGAAAATATTTTACATTTTTAGTATTTTAAATTTTTGTTAGCATTTCAAGAGGATGTGTCTGCAAACTTACCCTTTTATTTTCTTTAGTAACTTTAAAGGACATTTCAGTAAGTAGCATTTTTTAGCTAATGATAAGCAAAATATGTTTGAAAATTCAATTTGATATATTAATATATAATTGAACAGATAATTTAAGTGATTTCACATTTGCATAGTTTTAGACATTATACTTGCCATCACCCCATCTGTGGCACTCAAAGTGACAGCTAAGAAAAGTAAAAGGAAGTAAGTGCTTGAGATGTAGTTAAATGAAGCATAAATGGATCCTTTTAAAGAAAAACCATTTTAATGGTTACTTAACCTATGCATGACTCCATTTCTTCTCCAGAAAAATAGAAATAATATCTATCATTCATAAAACTTTTTAATATGTCACTGCATTAATCTTCTACCCCCTTGTGTGACTGTGAGAATGAAAAGCTCTAGATAAGCCAGTGTAAAAGAGCTTTAACAATCAATTTTTACATATAGAAATTGCTATATGTAAAACTTGAACTGTTGCCGTTTGAATTAGTCTCAGAAGTTGTAATATTTCATGAGCTAAAAACTAAATGGCTAGGATGTTTGTCTTAAGAAGTTACTAAAAATATAATTTAATATGTGATGATAAACCAAAGAAATTAATAATTTATTAAATCACTGGACTGTAATATGGATTTTGAATAGTATTAGTGTTAGTGCATTAACTTTAAAGGATGACTTTGAAATAGTCTTTTAATAAGCTCATTGGGATATTACTATTTTTAAATGGCTTTTACTGTGTCCTTGGAACTCATATGATGTAAGTGACAGAGGCACATTCTGTTAACAGAGGATTAAAGGAAGGAAATTAATTAAAGCCTTCTTGCAACATTTTCCCCTTGAGCTATTCAATATACTGAAGTGGCATGACAGGATACTATTCTTTCGCTAAGTCTACTCATTAAATAACTCAATTGGGTTTAAACGCATATCTTATTTTTTCCCATTTTTTAAAATTATACTATTGCTTTTCTCCTTGTCTTTTTAACCTGACCTCTTCAAGCAATGGACACCTCTGTGATTTATAATTACTTTTTAGCTTTCAATAATAGGACAATCTCAGGATGTGTCCACATGTTTTAGAGTCTATCAATTTACTTTCCTGAGATTTGTCTTCAAGTAAGATGACAAATTTAAACAGCTTGGAGACATTTACTCAACTGATTCACTAGGAAAATAAGTGTCTCGCCTAATTTCCTAGAACTAAATTCATGGCTATCATCTATGTAAGATAGAATATTTGTCTATATATAACTTTGAATATTTTTCAAAGTATATTTCTATCAATATAATAATAACTCTCTTCCAAATTTATATTTGACTACTGAAGAATATTTTTTGGAACTGCACTCCCTACACTCTTACAAACTGATTTATTGTAGCATTTTAAAAGTAGAATATTTAAAAATGGGTTTATGCTGGTATATTAAAAATATTCTTAATATCAAATAAACTAAAATAATAGTAGTAAAATATTCATTGTATCAGAGATAAGGCATTTGGTTATGGCATATGAAAACAGAAGTACAATAACTTATTATCATATAACTGTATAAAGTTCAGTTTTTTCAGATTGCTTTTAATTGTTGTTAGATCCTGTTAAATCAATTGTGACTCATAGCAACCTTCATTACTAACAGTGGATTTGAACCCTGCTTTATCCGTGGCATCATCATCATCTCTGATGTTCTTCAGCTAATTATTGTAGTCATTGATCCAATCTAGATAGTTGAGTGTCTTCTCCTATATTGGCCTTTACCTTTCTAAGCTTGGACAAATCCCTACTAACAACTTGCCTAAAGTATGTGAGATACATGTCTCACTATCCTTTCCTTAAAGGAGAATCCTAGTTACACTTTTTCTAAGACATATTTGTTTGTTCATTGGGCAGTCCATGGATATTTAGTACCTCCTTCTACCCCACAGTCCAGAGGTATTGATCCTTCTGTCAACTTTATTAATTGTCAAAATTTCATATGAATAGCAAATAATTGAAAAGACTATGGTTTGTATCAAGTGCTTTTTTTTCAGATAACCAATTAAAATTCACATTTCCTTACTAATTTGAATCACATAAAACCCTCAAGCTTTAAAATGTTCTGAAATTTGAAAGTTTTGATACCAAGAATAAAGCTTTGCCTCAAGTGTAAGGATTAAACAGTCCTATTTTTCTTTTTTCTTACATCAAGAAATATTTTATATGTTTTAAAGAACAAAAATAGAACTAAAAGAAGCGATAAACAAGACTTTTGTTAAAAAGTAATGGTTACCGAGAAATAAAAAGTAGATTATCAATGGAATGGTTTTTAAGAAACTGATTAATAAATTTTAATTATTTTTTTTTAAAAACCCTAATTAACATGACAATAGTGTTGCTTTTTAAAAATTGTTATCATATTATTTGATTGCTCTGTGTTAACGGCTATGAATAATAATTCAGTGTTGTTATTCTTCAACAAATTGGACTATAATTTTGACCACCATGTACCTGTCAGTTTGCCATACTGTGGTGACTTGTACATTTCTGTTATATTAAAAATTATGTCAAATGTATTTAAAATGATAGCAGTGTCACTAGGAATTAGCTATTTTTACCAGGCCTAAACAGACAAAATGAAAGATATAATAGTCTAATTTTGAAAGAAATTGGTCACTGAAAATTTTATAAATAGATGTGAGATATTGTCTAGTAAAGTGTTAAATGAACCTTAGATTGGTAGACACTCAAATTGAGGCTAAGAAATATCCTCAAAGGAAAACTTAATGTGGTTGACGCAAAGCTTTTAAGATTTGAATTTGTTTTTGTGACATGATTTAGAACAAGGAAAAAATAATGAGGTACAAGCATACTTTAATAGCTGGAACCTGGAATGTACAAAATGTGACTTTAGGAAAATTAGAAATTGTCAAAATTGAAATTGAGCGCATAAGATCACTATTCTAGCTGTTAGTGAGTTGAAAGGGAAGATATTTACCATTTTAATCAGACAATCATAGTGTCTAAGAAACAGATAGAGAGTAACGGCATTTCATGCTCCTTAAAAAGAGAAATTCAAGAGTTGTACTAACATATGCTTTGTGTGAAAAGTATTATCCATATATTTAGAAAGAAAGATGCAACTCAGCAACAACAAAATCCATAAAAAACTAAAATAAGTAGGGCAAATATTGTTCAAATTAACATATGGAGAAAAAAAAAGCCAACATGAAGAACCGGAGGATTTTTACCAACATCTTTAGTCTGAAATTGATCAAAAATCCATTCAAAATGCATTGATAATTACTGCTGATCAAGAATGTGAAAATGGAAACACAGAAGTATCAGTATTGGACAACAGGCCATCCATGATGGAAATGATAGTAACTCTTCATGACAGGATTTTGCTAGATCAATGACTTACACAGAGAAACTACCTTTTCTCAAGAACACAAATAGCAATTTACATTTGGGTCACATACACAGAAATAATTTGTGTAGATCTGTGGAGGAAGACCATGGAAAGGTCAATATCACCATGTGGAGCAACATTAGAGATGGAGCTCTTTTCCTGCTAAGTTCAAGTTAAAGCTGAAGAAAATGGAAATAAGTTCACAAGAGCCAAAATATGACCTAGAATTTAGAGGGAAATTGAACTTAGAGACAATTTTAAAATTACACTTAATTCATCGAACATTAATAATGGGAAACTTGAGAAGTCTGGAGATGACACCAAGATTTCACATGAGAAGTAATTAAAATGTCAGTAAAAAGATAAAGAAAAAATTTGGAAATCAAATGGGTGTCAGAAAAGACTTGTTAAATTTGCTCTTCCACGTAAATGATCATTGTATTTCATGCAGCAAAATGTAATAAGACAAAATGTATAAAATTATTGTATTTCATGTGATAAAAAATAATTGATAAACTAAAATAAATAAAAAGAAAATTTAAAAGAGTAGGTCATGACTCTTTTAAATGACAAATTTCATTTTATTTTAATGAAATCTGAAAATGTCTAGATTTATAAAACCAAAGTAAAAGAAACAAAATAAAAAGGATACCTGATATTTCAAAAGGTAAAAATTGATGAAAAAATGCTCCATTCCAAAGGAAAATGATCCAATGGAAGGCATAAATTACTGAAAAACGTCATGATATCCAATATAGCAATGGGGAAAGGTAGGATTTTGTTGTTATTAGATACTGCAGAATCAAATATATCTCGCAGTGACCCTAGGAACAACAGATCTGAACCCTTTCATGAGGTTTATATTTCAGTATGACTTTGCTAGCTATAATTTGACTTTGCCAGGTAGGTGGGCATCAGGAATGAATGAAGACTCTTTAACAATCTGCGTATTGCACATGGAACAATCTTGCGAAGAGGATATGAGGCATTTTCTGCAGAAAGTCAAGGACTGTAGTCTTCAATATGAACTGAAACTCAACATCAAGAAAACAAAGATTCTTACCACTGGGTCGAATGACAGCTTCAAGATGGACGGAGAAGAGATTGAGATTGTTGATAACTTCAGCTTGTTTGTTTCCACAGTCAACACTCTTGGCACCAGCAGTCAGAAAATCAAAAGACAAATTCTACTGGGAAAGTCTGATGTCAAGGATCTCTGTAGTACTGAAGAGCAACAGTGTCAGCCTGGAGACTAAGGTGTGCTTGATCCAGGCCATGGTCTTCACCATCACTTGAGAGCTGGACAATAACTAAGGATGATAGAAGAAGAATCAAGACTTTTGAATTGTGGTACTGAAGAAAAGTGTTTAACATACTGTGGACTGCCAGGAGAATAAATAGGTCTGTCCTGGAGATTGTAAAACTAAGTTGTTCCCTGGAGGCAAGGATTCTGGAGCTCCTTCTCACATACTTTGAACATGTGGCCACAAGGGATAAGTCCTTGGAGAGGGATATCATGCTTGGAAGGATGGAGGGGCAGTGCAGAATTGAGCCAATGGTGTACTGTAAATTTGATTAGGAGACTCTTATTTGGTGGTGGGTTGTTTTGTTTTGTTTTTTGTTGTTGTTGTGTGTGTGAATGTGTGTGTGTGTGTGTGTGTGTGTGTGTGTTTCATATGTATACATTTTTTCATGGACTTTTAAACAATGCACACATGAATTTGATTTTCAGAAGTTCCCATTGATTGATTTTTTATTCTCCTAGTTGTGCATTTTTCTACAATTGCAAACTTATTTCTGCCTTAATAGAGTGCTTCTAATTTGTTCCCATTTTTATTTCTGTGATTTTGATTTCCTGACTTCTGTTACCAAGGATGTTAATTGTGAATCTAGGTAAGATGAAGTTGACAGGTTCAATCGTTTTTCCACCTATTATGATGTTTCCTATCAGCTCAGTGGTATCTGTATATGTTAGGACAACAGCACTGATGGAACATGCACAAACTCGGGCTTCATTATCTTCCCTGTTGCATGCTTCCAAATGTAAATATCTTTAATCAAAAGTTCAAGGTGAGTTTATAAATCCATCTAAACACAGATCTCTTCAGAGTATTGGGTGGGCTTAAACTAAAACCTCTAGTTCCAACAGATTCCAACAAACATTTCTAAAGGGCCAGTATTCCCCTTGTACTATATCCGGCTGAGTACTAGCTGAAAGCTGACTTGTATTCTTCCTCTAAATTCATTAGATGTCATCATTATAACACCCAGTATTTGTTTTATAATATATTGTAACCTTATAACATAGAAGAAAGCTCTGTATATGGAATATATACAAATAAACACGTAAAATGTAACACAATTTATTTAAACCATTACATGTTTCTTAGCTTTGCTTTTCTGGTCTCTAACATTTAGCCAGAAAGGGTTATTCCCTCACACTGGGTCCTAGTTAGATTTCCCTCACTGCAGGACCCACTCATAATTTCTTTACCATTAGCTATTATCTCTCATTCCTCCCATTTGTCTTTAGTTTTTACCCCAACTTTTTCCACTGTGGGAAAATACAAGAAGAACAGTTCCTATCCCAGTTTAAATCACAGGTAGTGACACCTGTCTGGCAAGTACTTCCAATTTAGTCCATTCCATTCCTACTGGTCCAGGTTATATAGCTTCAGACCAAGTGGCTACCTTGACTACTAGCAGGTCTGTAGTATGTACAGACCCTTAGGAAATTTTGCATACAGCTTTAAGTTTATTGTTACAGTTGTTTGCTCAGGAATCACTCTTGCTTTGGGTTACCTTAACTGCATCCCTGTAATTAAGACTATAGCAACTGACAAGAATAAAACCATTTGAGGTAATTTGGGGAAGAATTGTATTATAGCACTAGCATCTCCTCTTACTAGTTCTTCTCCAGATATTGTGTGAATCTGTCCAGTATTGAAACCCCTTTAGCTCCTCTCACACTGAGTGTGAGCACACACTTGGAAGGCATGTGAATCAGCTCTTCATATCTTTATTCCCTCCTGTTTTAGATAACAAATGTTTCAATTTCCCAGTCCAATTGTTTATAAAAGCACTAGTCTGAGGGTGGTAAGCAACATTGTATATCCATTTTATATAATGCTTGGCTGGGTGTTGCACTCTGTGAGCTGTAAAATGTATTTCTTGGCCTGAGGAAAGGTAACTTGGTGGTCCAAATTGGTACAGAATATTTTGTTCCAGTCTTTTAATACAATTTTTGGAATTTTCATTGGTTATAGGATATGGGAAACACGGTCAAGAATGTAAAATGAGAAAAGGCCATGTAGATATGCCCATTTCAGACTTGTTTGAACTTCACAAAGAGTAGATGTTCCTGACAACAGCATCAATATCACAAAACAAATTCCCATTAAATTAGGCACATCTTTCATTCTTCTATACCTCTGTATACTCTTCCCAACACAAATCTTACTGCCTTACTAGATAGAAAAGCCCAAGATATAACTCAAAAATAGCACAGTAGCATTTTAGTCAAAAGGTTATAATCCAGGTTACTGGCAAAATCAAGTCAGAATAGTTTCTAAATTGTACATTCAGGCACTTACTCTTTCAGTCTCATGACTTTAGGCCAGTGTTACAAAGTTCTTGCTCTTGTTGTTGTTATGTGCTATTGAGTTGCCTATGACTCATAGCAACTCTGTATACAACAGCTCGGAAACCTGCCCTATCCTGAGCCATCTAACTCCACACACCTACCTCCATGCAGCAGTTATTATATTAATCGATTTCATCCAGAATCTTTCTCTCCTGTGCCTCCACATTTCCAAGCACGATGTCCTTCTCCAAGGATCTGTCCCTCCTGACCACATGCCGAAAATAGATGAGAAAGAGTGTTAAAATCCTAGTCTCCAAGGAGAAACTTTGTTTCAGCCTCTCAGAGACAGACCTATTTGTTTTATATGAGATCCATGGTATGTCCAGGACTCTTTTCCAGCACCACAAATCAAAGCCATTGTGTTTTTTTCCTTCTGTCATTGTCCAGTTTTCTGATGCATAGCAAGTAGTTGTGAAGACTATGGACTGCATCAGATGCACCTTAGTTTCTAGACTTGCACTGTTGCTTCTCAGTACTATGCGAAGGTCCCTGATAGCAGACTTCCCCAGTGAAATTCATCTTTTGATTTCTTGACTACTGGTACCAAGAATGTTGATTGTGGAGCCAAGGAAACTATATTTGTTAACAACCTAAATCTCTTCTCCATCTATCATGGTGTTGCCAATTGCCTCAGGAGTAAGAATCTTTATCTTCTTGATGTTGAGATTAAATCCATATTGAAGACTACAGTCCTTGACCTTCTGCAGTGAGACATTCTTGTCCTTCTCAGTGCAAGCAAGGTTATGTCATCTGCATAAAGTAGGTTTTTTTGAGTTTTCCTCCAAACCTGATGTCACATTCCTCCTCTTAAATCCCCATTGCCCTAATAATCTGTTCTGCATAAAGTTTGAAAGGGTGTGGAGATGGGATGCATTCTCAGTCCACTCCTTTTCTGATTTTGAACCATGCAATATTTCCTTGCTCCATTCTGAGCATTGCTTTCTGGTCCAAATATAGTTTTCACATAAGTAATCAAGCATCCTGGGATTCTCATTCTCCTCAAGTCAAACCACAATTTGTTTTGATCCATGCAGTCAAATGCCTTTGCACAGTCTTTGAAACACAGATTGAAATTCCTCTGGTACTCTTTGCTTTTGGCCAAGATTCATCAGACATTGGCAATAATGTCTCTAGCGCCATGACCTCTTCTAAACACAGCTTGTATTTCTGGTAGTTCTCAGTGTTATCTTCCAGTAATAATTTTTTATAATCTTCATCATGATCTTGCTTGTGTGTGATATTAGTGATATTGTTTAATAATTTCCATACTCTGTTAGGTCATCTTTTTGGAATCTATATGGATATTGTCCAGTTAGTTGACCAGGTGTTTCTCCTCTAGATTTCTTGGCAATGTGTCCCCTTATTTTCTGATTGCTGGTACCAGGGACGTTCATTTTGAATCCAAATAAGACAAATTTACAATCTCTTCTCTATATATCATGATTTTACCTACTGGTCCAAAGTTAAGAATCATTGTTTTCTTTAAAAAAATATATAGGTTGTTGGTTTGTTTTGGGCTTATTTGCAGATTTTTTTGATCCAACAAACATGGTGACTATGTCCAAGGCATCATCTGTTTATTGAAATATGTCAGTTGTCTTCCATCAATTCCCAGGGCCATATTTTTTTCCAAGTTCTTCAGAGCAAATTTTTTAGTCTTGCCACTATTGATTCCTATCGCTATCGTTGAGCCAACTTGGAAAAAGGATCTTAGTTTTATTCTGGTTTGATCCTCTAAGTAAGCTGTGTGCACCATCTCATATTGGCTCTAAGGTCCTCGTCTTCACAGCTACTGCTTTTTTTCTGGTCTTAAAAGATAAGTTGCATTCTCTGGCTCATTTTACTTTTCCTTCTACTGATTGTTTACTCAGTGGCAAGGCTACCCAATCCCCTGGTGGATTGATGAGATTAATCAATCCCCAAGTGAATAGGTTAACATACTCTATTCACATATTCCTGTCAATCCATATGACAATGTCAAACTCAATATATGGAATCCAATTTAAAATAATAAACCCAGAGACCACCCGCTGGCTTTTCTAGACACTAATATTCATATAGGAAAAGTTAACATTTCCATTGTTGTTGTTGTTATGTGCCGTCGAGT
>NW_006399923.1:349517-351151 GCF_000299155.1 Elephantulus edwardii | reverse complement strand
TTTCTTTGCAGATTTTTTTTTAATCCAGCAAACATAACCCTAAACCTAATTCCAAGGTTTTTTATTCCAGTGTGAAAAGCCTAATCATGGTCACACAAACCATAAATATAAAAAAATGCTGCAAGAAAGAAGAGAGGCCTCCAGCCACTTGCTTGCAATATAGTTCTCATAAATATCTAGCTCAGTAATGTCCCAACCACGTCTTGGTGGCAGAAGAGCAATCAGACTAGCAATAGCCTGGACACAACAAGTGACCAATACAGCATTTGGATCATTGTTTTCTTGACATTGAGAAACAATGATCAAGGCTGCATTCCTTGATCTTCTGCAACAAGTGCTTCAAGTTCTCCTCATTTTCAGCAAGCAAGGTTCTCTCATCTGTATAATACAGGCTATTTATAAGTCTCCTTACTATCCTGAAGCCACATTCCTCTTCACAGAGACCAGTTTCTAAACTAATTTGTTCAGCTGCTCTTTGGAGGCAAGGATTCTGAAGCTTCGTCTGACATATTTTGAGCATGTTGCAAGGTGGGATCAGACCTTGTAGAGGGATGTCATGCTTGGGAGGAAGGAGAGCTCAGGAAAGGAAGACCTTCTATGAGATGGATTGATTTAGTCACTGGGATAGTAGGGATAGATGTGTAAGAGACAATGGGATTGGAATGGGATAGAGCAGGGTTTTGGCTGTTGTACATAGGGTCGCTATGAATCACAGGCAACTCAATGGCACAAAAGAACAACAACAACGTACAGATTGAATAGATATGGAAATAGAATACCTCCCTTTTATACTCCCTCTTATTTTTAAACCACTCAGTGTTCCCCTGCTCTGCTTATACCTGCCTCCTGGTCCAGTATAGATTTTGCATGAGCACAGTTAAGTTCTCTGTGACTCCTATCTTCTCAGTGTCACCCACGAGTTATTATGATCCACACAGTCAAGTATCTTTGCATAGTCAATAAATCATAAACAAACTTTCTTCTGGTATTTGTTACTTTCAGCCAGGATTCATTTGACATCAGCAATTATATGCCTAGTGCCACAACCTCTTCTAAATCCTGATTGAACTTCTGGCAGTTTCCTATCTAAGTATTATTACAGCTATTTTTGAACGATTTACAGCAGTATTTTGCTTGCAGGTAATAATGATACTGTTTGGTAGTTTCCCCATTAGTTTTAATCACCTTTCTCAGGAAGGGGAACAAATATGGACTTCTTCCAATCCATTGGCCAGACAGATGTCCATCAAATAGCCTGACATTAACTGGTGAGCACATACTGATTTGCATCTATTAATTGAAACATGCCAATTATCATTCCATTGAAACAAAAAATATTGTCTTCAATATGGTTTGTATCTCAATGCCAAGAAAACAAAGATTCTTACCACTGAACCAATAGGCACCATCAAGGTGGATGGAGAAGAGATTGAGACTGTTGACAATAAAGAAGATAGACTATACTGAGTCATTGTATCGAAAGGAATTGGAAGACACAGAAGAATTTCATAAAACAACATATGAGCAAGAGCCTATTGGTGATGAAAGAAGAAGTTCAGGCTGCTTTGAAGGAAATGGCAAAAAATAAGGCTCCAGGAATAGATGGTATACCAATTGACATATTTCAGTTAACA
>NW_006399923.1:346579-348308 GCF_000299155.1 Elephantulus edwardii | reverse complement strand
CCCTCTATGAGGTGGATTGATTCAGTGACTGGGGTAATCGGGATGTGAGTGTCAGAAAAAGTGCGATTGGCACAGGGCAGAGCAGAGTTTAGGGCTGTTGTACATGGGGTCGCTATGAGTCACAAGGGGCTTGACGACACATAACAATAACAACAACATTAAAGCAAAATACAACCAACATTAATGGATGAGCAACAGATCCGAATCTTGATCTATCAATGATATAATGCATTATTATGATCTTCAGTATGCTCTAGCCTGTAGTTACAACTGTGTTGTTAGTCCATCTTATTCAAAGCCTTCCTCTCCCTCTATATCCCTTCATTTCCCCAGAATGATGCATTTTTCCATAAACTAGTCCCTATGTGAGATGCAATTTTACCATCCTTTCATCCGAGGAACACCTTGGTCACCTTGGTTGCACTTACTCAAGGATAAACTTTTTTTTTTAATTTTGACAGTTCATAGAGTATTCGGTATCCTTCGCCAACACCACAATTCATAGGAACCAATTTGAGAAGACCATGACTTGGAAGAGGTAGTACTTAGTCTTCAAACTGACTGTTTAGCTCTTCAACACTTTGGAGAGGTTTTTTATAACATGTTTTCCCAATACAACGTATCTTTATTTCTTGACTGTTGCTATAATAAGTTTTGATGATGGATCCAAATAAAATTAATTCTTTGGTAATCTCAGTCTTTAATCCATCTCACATTTATGAGTGCTCCTATTATGGGCTGTCAAGTCAGAACTGATCCGGTGGGGCCTCCAGCAAGTTTTCAGAGGCTGTAAGTAATATAAAGATGATTGACCATCTTTCTCCTGTTAAGCAACCAGAGGATGTGAACTTTATTGCTTGCACTTGTCAGCAAAACTCCTTACCACTAGGCCACAGAGATCTGTCTATAATAATGTTGTCTATTTGTTCAGTGGTGAGGATTTTTTTTCTTCTTGATTTTGAGATGTAGTCTACATTGAATTCTACACTTTTTGATCTTCTATAGGAAGTGCTACAGGTATTCCTCAATTTCTCCAAGTTGTGTCATTTACATAATGCAGAGTGTTGATGAGGTTTCTTCAATTCCTGATGAATATTTTTCCTAATAAAGGTTAATTTATACAATTATTTGTTCTTTCAGATTAAATAGGTAAGAAAAAAAAGATATAGCACTGATGCACTCATTACCTGATGTAGTCATTCTGTGTTTCTTTGTTCTGTTTGGACAATGCTTCTTGGTCTTCATACTGGTATTGTCGGAGTACAATTAAGTGTTCTGGAATACCAATTTTTCTTGATGTTGGGCACAATTTGCTATAATCCACACAGTAAAATGCCTTTGCATACTTAATAAATAATAAGTAATTGGCCAGTTATAATTATAATAAATCATAAGTAATTTTATCTTCTTTCTGTCAAGAGCTATCTGGCATAAATCATACCCTTTGTGTCTTGACATCTGAATCCAACTTGAATTTCTGGTCATTTCCTGTAAATATACAGTCTCAGTCAATTTGAAATAAGTTTTAACCAAGATTTTACTTGCATAGGATATTAATAATGCTGTTTAATAATTTCACATTCTCATACATCACTTTAAAAAAAATGGAACATATACTAATCTCCTCCAACCTGTTAGCCAGGTCATTGTTGATGCTGTTCTTGTTATGTGCCAGATAGCTTTCAAATTACTTCGTATAGACTAGTAAAAATATTTAGGGCTGCATCTG